>NW_028289711.1:0-104360 GCF_059628265.1 Tinamus guttatus | reverse complement strand
CCAACGGGCTGCTAAAGCGTTTCGCAGAAAACACCAAGGAACCTGTTTCTCACTCCAAGCACAAAGCGTGCGCAGCACGAGTCTTGGCACAGCAAAACACTTCCTTTGGCATGCCCTTTGCAGCCTCACTCCAAACGGCGCTCTCCGCTTCATCCATCCCCTGACTCCATACTAGCACCAACGGGCTGCTAAAGCGTTTCGCAGAAAACACCAAGGAACCTGTTTCTCACTCCAAGCACAAAGCGTGCGCAGCACGAGTCTTGGCACAGCAAAACACTTCCTTTGGCATGCCCTTTGCAGCCTCACTCCAAACGGGGCTCTCCGCTTCATCCATCCCCTGACTCCATACTAGCACCAACGGGCTGCTAAAGCGTTTCGCAGAAAACACCAAGGAACCTGTTTCTCACTCCAAGCACAAAGCGTGCGCAGCACGAGTCTTGGCACAGCAAAACACTTCCTTTGGCATGCCCTTTGCAGCCTCACTCCAAACGGGGCTCTCCGCTTCACCCATCCCCTGACTCCATACTAGCACCAACGGGCTGCTAAAGCGTTTCGCAGAAAACACCAAGGAACCTGTTTCTCACTCCAAGCACAAAGTGTGCGCAGCACGAGTCTTGGCACAGCAAAACACTTCTCTTCGCATGCCCTTTGCAGCCTCACTCCAAACGGGGCTCTCCGCTTCATCCATCCCCTGACTCCATACTAGCACCAACGGGCTGCTAAAGCGTTTCGCAGAAAACACCAAGGAACCTGTTTCTCACTCCAAGCACAAAGCGTGCGCAGCACGAGTCTTGGCACAGCAAAACACTTCCTTTGCATGCCCTTTGCAGCCTCACTCCAAACGGGGCTCTCCGCTTCATCCATCCCCTGACTCCATACTAGCAGCAACGGGCTGCTAAAGCGTTTCGCAGAAAACACCAAGGAACCTGTTTCTCACTCCAAGCACAAAGCGTGCGCAGCACGAGTCTTGGCACAGCAGAACACTTCCCTTGGCATGCCCTTTGCAGCCTCACTCCAAACGGGGCTCTCCGCTTCATCCATCCCCTGACTCCATACTAGCACCAACGGGCTGCTAAAGCGTTTCGCAGAAAACACCAAGGAACCTGTTTCTCACTCCAAGCACAAAGCGTGCGCAGCACGAGTCTTGGCACAGCAGAACACTTCCTTTGGCATGCCCTTTGCAGCCTCACTCCAAACGGGGCTCTCCGCTTCATCCATCCCCTGACTCCATACTAGCACCAACGGGCTGCTAAAGCGTTTCGCAGAAAACACCAAGGAACCTGTTTCTCACTCCAAGCACAAAGCGTGCGCAGCACGAGTCTTGGCACAGCAGAACACTTCCTTTGGCATGCCCTTTGCAGCTTCACTCCAAACGGGGCTCTCCGCTTCATCCATCCCCTGACTCCATACTAGCACCAACGGGCTGCTAAAGCGTTTCGCAGAAAACACCAAGGAACCTGTTTCTCACTCCAAGCACAAAGCGTGCGCAGCACGAGTCTTGGCACAGCAAAACACTTCCTTTGGCATGCCCTTTGCAGCCTCACTCCAAACGGGGCTCTCCGCTTCACCCATCCCCTGACTCCATACTAGCACCAACGGGCTGCTAAAGCGTTTCGCAGAAAACACCAAGGAACCTGTTTCTCACTCCAAGCACAAAGTGTGCGCAGCACGAGTCTTGGCACAGCAAAACACTTCTCTTCGCATGCCCTTTGCAGCCTCACTCCAAACGGGGCTCTCTGCTTCATCCATCCCCTGACTCCATACTAGCACCAACGGGCTGCTAAAGCGTTTCGCAGAAAACACCAAGGAACCTGTTTCTCACTCCAAGCACAAAGCGTGCGCAGCACGAGTCTTGGCACAGCAAAACACTTCCTTTGGCATGCCCTTTGCAGCTTCACTCCAAACGGCGCTCTCCGCTTCATCCATCCCCTGACTCCATACTAGCACCAACGGGCTGCTAAAGCGTTTCGCGGAAAACACCAAGGAACCTGTTTCTCACTCCAAGCACAAAGCGTGCGCAGCACGAGTCTTGGCACAGCAAAACACTTCCTTTGGCATGCCCTTTGCAGCTTCACTCCAAACGGCGCTCTCCGCTTCATCATCCCCTGACTCCATACTAGCACCAACGGGCTGCTAAAGCGTTTCGCAGAAAACACCAAGGAACCTGTTTCTCACTCCAAGCACAAAGCGTGCGCAGCACGAGTCTTGGCACAGCAAAACACTTCCTTTGGCATGCCCTTTGCAGCCTCACTCCAAACGGGGCTCTCCGCTTCATCCATCCTCTGACTCCATACTAGCACCAACGGGCTGCTAAAGCGTTTCGCAGAAAACACCAAGGAACCTGTTTCTCACTCCAAGCACAAAGCGTGCGCAGCACGAGTCTTGGCACAGCAGAACACTTCCCTTGGCATGCCCTTTGCAGCTTCACTCCAAACGGGGCTCTCCGCTTCATCCATCCCCTGACTCCATACTAGCACCAACGGGCTGCCAAAGCGTTTCGCAGAAAACACCAAGGAACCTGTTTCTCACTCCAAGCACAAAGCGTGCGCAGCACGAGTCTTGGCACAGCAAAACACTTCCTTTGGCATGCCCTTTGCAGCCTCACTCCAAACGGCGCTCTCCGCTTCATCCATCCCCTGACTCCATACTAGCACCAACGGGCTGCTAAAGCGTTTCGCAGAAAACACCAAGGAACCTGTTTCTCACTCCAAGCACAAAGCGTGCGCAGCACGAGTCTTGGCACAGCAAAACACTTCCTTTGGCATGCCCTTTGCAGCCTCACTCCAAACGGGGCTCTCCGCTTCATCCATCCCCTGACTCCATACTAGCACCAACGGGCTGCTAAAGCGTTCGCAGAAAACACCAAGGAACCTGTTTCTCACTCCAAGCACAAAGCGTGCGCAGCACGAGTCTTGGCACAGCAAAACACTTCCTTTGGCATGCCCTTTGCAGCCTCACTCCAAACGGGGCTCTCCGCTTCACCCATCCCCTGACTCCATACTAGCACCAACGGGCTGCTAAAGCGTTTCGCAGAAAACACCAAGGAACCTGTTTCTCACTCCAAGCACAAAGTGTGCGCAGCACGAGTCTTGGCACAGCAAAACACTTCTCTTCGCATGCCCTTTGCAGCCTCACTCCAAACGGGGCTCTCCGCTTCATCCATCCCCTGACTCCATACTAGCACCAATGGGCTGCTAAAGCGTTTCGCAGAAAACACAAGGAACCTGTTTCTCACTCCAACCACAAAGCGTGCGCAGCACGAGTCTTGGCACAGCAAAACACTTCCTTTGCCATGCCCTTTGCAGCCTCACTCCAAACGGGCTCTCCGCTTCACCCATCCCCTGACTCCATACTAGCACCAACGGGCTGCTAAAGCGTTTCGCAGAAAACACCAAGGAACCTGTTTCTCACTCCAAGCACAAAGCGTGCGCAGCACGAGTCTTGGCACAGCAAAACACTTCCTTTGGCATGCCCTTTGCAGCTTCACTCCAAACGGCGCTCTCCGCTTCATCCATCCCTGACTCCATACTAGCACCAACGGGCTGCTAAAGCGTTTCGCAGAAAACACCAAGGAACCTGTTTCTCACTCCAAGCACAAAGCGTGCGCAGCACGAGTCTTGGCACAGCAAAACACTTCCTTTGGCATGCCCTTTGCAGCTTCACTCCAAACGGCGCTCTCCGCTTCATCCATCCCCTGACTCCATACTAGCACCAACGGGCTGCTAAAGCGTTTCGCAGAAAACACCAAGGAACCTGTTTCTCACTCCAAGCACAAAGCGTGCGCAGCACGAGTCTTGGCACAGCAAAACACTTCCTTTGGCATGCCCTTTGCAGCTTCACTCCAAACGGCGCTCTCCGCTTCATCCATCCCTGACTCCATACTAGCACCAACGGGCTGCTAAAGCGTTTCGCAGAAAACACCAAGGAACCTGTTTCTCACTCCAAGCACAAAGCGTGCGCAGCACGAGTCTTGGCACAGCAAAACACTTCCTTTGGCATGCCCTTTGCAAGCTTCACTCCAAACGGCGCTCTCCGCTTCATCCATCCCCTGACTCCATACTAGCACCAACGGGCTGCTAAAGCGTTTCGCGGAAAACACCAAGGAACCTGTTTCTCACTCCAAGCACAAAGCGTGCGCAGCACGAGTCTTGGCACAGCAAAACACTTCCTTTGGCATGCCCTTTGCAGCTTCACTCCAAACGGCGCTCTCCGCTTCATCCATCCCCTGACTCCATACTAGCACCAACGGGCTGCTAAAGCGTTTCGCAGAAAACACCAAGGAACCTGTTTCTCACTCCAAGCACAAAGCGTGCGCAGCACGAGTCTTGGCACAGCAAAACACTTCCTTTGGCATGCCCTTTGCAGCCTCACTCCAAACGGGGCTCTCCGCTTCATCCATCCTCTGACTCCATACTAGCACCAACGGGCTGCTAAAGCGTTTCGCAGAAAACACCAAGGAACCTGTTTCTCACTCCAAGCACAAAGCGTGCGCAGCACGAGTCTTGGCACAGCAGAACACTTCCCTTGGCATGCCCTTTGCAGCTTCACTCCAAACGGGGCTCTCCGCTTCATCCATCCCCTGACTCCATACTAGCACCAACGGCTGCCAAAGCGTTTCGCAGAAAACACCAAGGAACCTGTTTCTCACTCCAAGCACAAAGCGTGCGCAGCACGAGTCTTGGCACAGCAAAACACTTCCTTTGGCATGCCCTTGGCAGCCTCACTCCAAACGGCGCTCTCCGCTTCATCCATCCCCTGACTCCATACTAGCACCAACGGGCTGCTAAAGCGTTTCGCAGAAAACACCAAGGAACCTGTTTCTCACTCCAAGCACAAAGCGTGCGCAGCACGAGTCTTGGCACAGCAAAACACTTCCTTTGGCATGCCCTTTGCAGCCTCACTCCAAACGGGGCTCTCCGCTTCATCCATCCCCTGACTCCATACTAGCACCAACGGGCTGCTAAAGCGTTTCGCAGAAAACACCAAGGAACCTGTTTCTCACTCCAAGCACAAAGCGTGCGCAGCACGAGTCTTGGCACAGCAAAACACTTCCTTTGGCATGCCCTTTGCAGCCTCACTCCAAACGGGGCTCTCCGCTTCACCCATCCCCTGACTCCATACTAGCACCAACGGGCTGCTAAAGCGTTTCGCAGAAAACACCAAGGAACCTGTTTCTCACTCCAAGCACAAAGTGTGCGCAGCACGAGTCTTGGCACAGCAAAACACTTCTCTTCGCATGCCCTTTGCAGCCTCACTCCAAACGGGGCTCTCCGCTTCATCCATCCCCTGACTCCATACTAGCACCAATGGGCTGCTAAAGCGTTTCGCAGAAAACACCAAGGAACCTGTTTCTCACTCCAACCACAAAGCGTGCGCAGCACGAGTCTTGGCACAGCAAAACACTTCCTTTGGCATGCCCTTTGCAGCCTCACTCCAAACGGGGCTCTCCGCTTCACCCATCCCCTGACTCCATACTAGCACCAACGGGCTGCTAAAGCGTTTCGCAGAAAACACCAAGGAACCTGTTTCTCACTCCAAGCACAAAGCGTGCGCAGCACGAGTCTTGGCACAGCAAAACACTTCCTTTGGCATGCCCTTTGCAGCTTCACTCCAAACGGCGCTCTCCGCTTCATCCATCCCCTGACTCCATACTAGCACCAACGGGCTGCTAAAGCGTTTCGCAGAAAACACCAAGGAACCTGTTTCTCACTCCAAGCACAAAGCGTGCGCAGCACGAGTCTTGGCACAGCAAAACACTTCCTTTGGCATGCCCTTTGCAGCTTCACTCCAAACGGGGCTCTCCGCTTCATCCATCCCCTGACTCCATACTAGCACCAACGGGCTGCTAAAGCGTTTCGCAGAAAACACCAAGGAACCTGTTTCTCACTCCAAGCACAAAGCGTGCGCAGCACGAGTCTTGGCACAGCAAAACACTTCCTTTGGCATGCCCTTTGCAGCCTCACTCCAAACGGGGCTCTCTGCTTCATCCATCCCCTGACTCCATACTAGCACCAACGGGCTGCTAAAGCGTTTCGCAGAAAACACCAAGGAACCTGTTTCTCACTCCAAGCACAAAGCGTGCGCAGCACGAGTCTTGGCACAGCAAAACACTTCCTTTGGCATGCCCTTTGCAGCTTCATTCCAAACGGCGCTCTCCGCTTCATCCATCCCCTGACTCCATACTAGCACCAACGGGCTGCTAAAGCGTTTCGCAGAAAACACCAAGGAACCTGTTTCTCACTCCAAGCACAACGCGTGCGCAGCACGAGTCTTGGCACAGCAAAACACTTCCTTTGGCATGCCCTTTGCAGCTTCACTCCAAACGGCGCTCTCCGCTTCATCCATCCCCTGACTCCATACTAGCACCAACGGGCTGCTAAAGCGTTTCGCAGAAAACACCAAGGAACCTGTTTCTCACTCCAAGCACAAAGCGTGCGCAGCACGAGTCTTGGCACAGCAAAACACTTCCTTTGGCATGCCCTTTGCAGCTTCACTCCAAACGGCGCTCTCCGCTTCATCCATCCCCTGACTCCATACTAGCACCAACGGGCTGCTAAAGCGTTTCGCAGAAAACACCAAGGAACCTGTTTCTCACTCCAAGCACAAAGCGTGCGCAGCACGAGTCTTGGCACAGCAAAACACTTCCTTTGGCATGCCCTTTGCAGCTTCACTCCAAACGGCGCTCTCCGCTTCATCCATCCCCTGACTCCATACTAGCACCAACGGGCTGCTAAAGCGTTTCGCGGAAAACACCAAGGAACCTGTTTCTCACTCCAAGCACAAAGCGTGCGCAGCACGAGTCTTGGCACAGCAAAACACTTCCTTTGGCATGCCCTTTGCAGCTTCACTCCAAACGGCGCTCTCCGCTTCATCCATCCCCTGACTCCATACTAGCACCAACGGGCTGCTAAAGCGTTTCGCAGAAAACACCAAGGAACCTGTTTCTCACTCCAAGCACAAAGCGTGCGCAGCACGAGTCTTGGCACAGCAAAACACTTCCTTTGGCATGCCCTTTGCAGCCTCACTCCAAAGGGAGCTCTCCGCTTCATCCATCCTCTGACTCCATACTAGCACCAACGGGCTGCTAAAGCGTTTCGCAGAAAACACCAAGGAACCTGTTTCTCACTCCAAGCACAAAGCGTGCGCAGCACGAGTCTTGGCACAGCAGAACACTTCCCTTGGCATGCCCTTTGCAGCTTCACTCCAAACGGGGCTCTCCGCTTCATCCATCCCCTGACTCCATACTAGCACCAACGGGCTGCCAAAGCGTTTCGCAGAAAACACCAAGGAACCTGTTTCTCACTCCAAGCACAAAGCGTGCGCAGCACGAGTCTTGGCACAGCAAAACACTTCCTTTGGCATGCCCTTGGCAGCCTCACTCCAAACGGCGCTCTCCGCTTCATCCATCCCCTGACTCCATACTAGCACCAACGGGCTGCTAAAGCGTTTCGCAGAAAACACCAAGGAACCTGTTTCTCACTCCAAGCACAAAGCGTGCGCAGCACGAGTCTTGGCACAGCAAAACACTTCCTTTGGCATGCCCTTTGCAGCCTCACTCCAAACGGGGCTCTCCGCTTCATCCATCCCCTGACTCCATACTAGCACCAACGGGCTGCTAAAGCGTTTCGCAGAAAACACCAAGGAACCTGTTTCTCACTCCAAGCACAAAGCGTGCGCAGCACGAGTCTTGGCACAGCAAAACACTTCCTTTGGCATGCCCTTTGCAGCCTCACTCCAAACGGGGCTCTCCGCTTCACCCATCCCCTGACTCCATACTAGCACCAACGGGCTGCTAAAGCGTTTCGCAGAAAACACCAAGGAACCTGTTTCTCACTCCAAGCACAAAGTGTGCGCAGCACGAGTCTTGGCACAGCAAAACACTTCTCTTCGCATGCCCTTTGCAGCCTCACTCCAAACGGGGCTCTCCGCTTCATCCATCCCCTGACTCCATACTAGCACCAATGGGCTGCTAAAGCGTTTCGCAGAAAACACCAAGGAACCTGTTTCTCACTCCAACCACAAAGCGTGCGCAGCACGAGTCTTGGCACAGCAAAACACTTCCTTTGGCATGCCCTTTGCAGCCTCACTCCAAACGGGGCTCTCCGCTTCACCCATCCCCTGACTCCATACTAGCACCAACGGGCTGCTAAAGCGTTTCGCAGAAAACACCAAGGAACCTGTTTCTCACTCCAAGCACAAAGCGTGCGCAGCACGAGTCTTGGCACAGCAAAACACTTCCTTTGGCATGCCCTTTGCAGCTTCACTCCAAACGGGGCTCTCCGCTTCATCCATCCCCAGACTCCATACTAGCACCAACGGGCTGCTAAAGCGTTTCGCAGAAAACACCAAGGAACCTGTTTCTCACTCCAAGCACAAAGCGTGCGCAGCACGAGTCTTGGCACAGCAAAACACTTCCTTTGGCATGCCCTTTGCAGCCTCACTCCAAACGGGGCTCTCCGCTTCATCCATCCCCTGACTCCATACTAGCACCAACGGGCTGCTAAAGCGTTTCGCAAAAAACACCAAGGAACCTGTTTCTCACTCCAAGCACAAAGCGTGCGCAGCACGAGTCTTGGCACAGCAGAACACTTCCCTTGGCATGCCCTTTGCAACCTCACTCCAAACGGGGCTCTCCGCTTCATCCATCCCCTGACTCCATACTAGCACCAACGGGCTGCTAAAGCGTTTCGCAGAAAACACCAAGGAACCTGTTTCTCACTCCAAGCACAAAGCGTGCGCAGCACGAGTCTTGGCACAGCAAAACACTTCCTTTGGCATGCCCTTTGCAGCTTCACTCCAAACGGCGCTCTCCGCTTCATCCATCCCCTGACTCCATACTAGCACCAACGGGCTGCTAAAGCGTTTCGCAGAAAACACCAAGGAACCTGTTTCTCACTCCAAGCACAAAGCGTGCGCAGCACGAGTCTTGGCACAGCAAAACACTTCCTTTGGCATGCCCTTTGCAGCTTCACTCCAAACGGCGCTCTCCGCTTCATCCATCCCCTGACTCCATACTAGCACCAACGGGCTGCTAAAGCGTTTCGCAGAAAACACCAAGGAACCTGTTTCTCACTCCAAGCACAAAGCGTGCGCAGCACGAGTCTTGGCACAGCAAAACACTTCCTTTGGCATGCCCTTTGCAGCTTCACTCCAAACGGCGCTCTCCGCTTCATCCATCCCCTGACTCCATACTAGCAGCAACGGGCTGCTAAAGCGTTTCGCAGAAAACACCAAGGAACCTGTTTCTCACTCCAAGCACAAAGCGTGCGCAGCACGAGTCTTGGCACAGCAAAACACTTCCTTTGGCATGCCCTTTGCAGCTTCACTCCAAACGGGGCTCTCCGCTTCATCCATCCCCTGACTCCATACTAGCACCAACGGGCTGCTAAAGCGTTTCGCAGAAAACACCAAGGAACCTGTTTCTCACTCCAAGCACAAAGCGTGCGCAGCACGAGTCTTGGCACAGCAAAACACTTCCTTTGGCATGCCCTTTGCAGCCTCACTCCAAACGGGGCTCTCCGCTTCATCCATCCCCTGACTCCATACTAGCACCAACGGGCTGCTAAAGCGTTTCGCAGAAAACACCAAGGAACCTGTTTCTCACTCCAAGCACAAAGTGTGCGCAGCACGAGTCCTGGCACAGCAAAACACTTCCTTTGGCATGCCCTTTGCAGCCTCAATCCAAACGGGGCTCTCCGCTTCATCCATCCCCTGACTCCATACTAGCACCAACGGCCTGCTAAAGCGTTTCGCAGAAAACACCAAGGAACCTGTTTCTCACTCCAAGCACAAAGCGTGCGCAGCACGAGTCTTGGCACAGCAAAACACTTCCTTTGGCATGCCCTTTGCAGCCTCACTCCAAACGGGGCTCTCCGCTTCATCCATCCCCTGACTCCATACTAGCACCAACGGGCTGCTAAAGCGTTTTGCAGAAAACACCAAGGAACCTGTTTCTCACTCCAAGCACAAAGTGTGCGCAGCACGAGTCTTGGCACAGCAAAACACTTCTCTTCGCATGCCCTTTGCAGCCTCACTCCAAACGGGGCTCTCCGCTTCATCGATCCCCTGACTCCATACTAGCACCAACGGGCTGCGTTTCTGCGTTTCGCAGAAAACACCAAGGAACCTGTTTCTCACTCCAAGCACAAAGCGTGCGCAGCACGAGTCTTGGCACAGCAAAACACTTCCTTTGGCATGCCCTTTGCAGCTTCACTCCAAACGGCGCTCTCCGCTTCATCCATCCCCTGACTCCATACTAGCACCAACGGGCTGCTAAAGCGTTTCGCAGAAAACACCAAGGAACCTGTTTCTCACTCCAAGCACAAAGCGTGCGCAGCACGAGTCTTGGCACTTCAGAACACTTCCTTTGGCATGCCCTTTGCAGCCTCACTCCAAACGGGGCTCTCCGCTTCATCCATCCTCTGACTCCATACTAGCACCAACGGGCTGCTAAAGCGTTTCGCAGAAAACACCAAGGAACCTGTTTCTCACTCCAAGCACAAAGCGTGCGCAGCACGAGTCTTGGCACAGCAAAACACTTCCTTTGGCATGCCCTTTGCAGCTTCACTCCAAACGGCGCTCTCCGCTTCATCCATCCCCTGACTCCATACTAGCACCAACGGGCTGCTAAAGCGTTTTGCAGAAAACACCAAGGAACCTGTTTCTCACTCCAAGCACAAAGCGTGCGCAGCACGAGTCTTGGCACTTCAGAACACTTCCTTTGGCATGCCCTTTGCAGCCTCACTCCAAACGGGGCTCTCCGCTTCATCCATCCTCTGACTCCATACTAGCACCAACGGGCTGCTAAAGCGTTTCGCAGAAAACACCAAGGAACCTGTTTCTCACTCCAAGCACAAAGCAGTGCGCAGCACGAGTCTTGGCACAGCAGAACACTTCCCTTGGCATGCCCTTTGCAGCTTCACTCCAAACGGGGCTCTCCGCTTCATCCATCCCCTGACTCCATACTAGCACCAACGGGCTGCCAAAGCGTTTCGCAGAAAACACCAAGGAACCTGTTTCTCACTCCAAGCACAAAGCGTGCGCAGCACGAGTCTTGGCACAGCAAAACACTTCCTTTGGCATGCCCTTTGCAGCCTCACTCCAAACGGCGCTCTCCGCTTCATCCATCCCCTGACTCCATACTAGCACCAACGGGCTGCTAAAGCGTTTCGCAGAAAACACCAAGGAACCTGTTTCTTACTCCAAGCACAAAGCGTGCGCAGCACGAGTCTTGGCACAGCAAAACACTTCCTTTGGCATGCCCTTTGCAGCCTCACTCCAAACGGGGCTCTCCGCTTCATCCATCCCCTGACTCCATACTAGCACCAACGGGCTGCTAAAGCGTTTCGCAGAAAACACCAAGGAACCTGTTTCTCACTCCAAGCACAAAGCGTGCGCAGCACGAGTCTTGGCACAGCAAAACACTTCCCTTGGCATGCCCTTTGCAGCCTCACTCCAAACGGGGCTCTCCGCTTCACCCATCCCCTGACTCCATACTAGCACCAACGGGCTGCTAAAGCGTTTCGCAGAAAACACCAAGGAACCTGTTTCTCACTCCAAGCACAAAGCGTGCGCAGCACGAGTCTTGGCACAGCAAAACACTTCCTTTGGCATGCCCTTTGCAGCTTCACTCCAAACGGCGCTCTCCGCTTCATCCATCCCCTGACTCCATACTAGCACCAACGGGCTGCTAAAGCGTTTCGCAGAAAACACCAAGGAACCTGTTTCTCACTCCAAGCACAAAGCGTGCGCAGCACGAGTCTTGGCACAGCAAAACACTTCCTTTGGCATGCCCTTTGCAGCTTCACTCCAAACGGCGCTCTCCGCTTCATCCATCCCCTGACTCCATACTAGCACCAACGGGCTGCTAAAGCGTTTCGCAGAAAACACCAAGGAACCTGTTTCTCACTCCAAGCACAAAGCGTGCGCAGCACGAGTCTTGGCACAGCAAAACACTTCCTTTGGCATGCCCTTTGCAGCTTCACTCCAAACGGGGCTCTCCGCTTCATCCATCCCCTGACTCCATACTAGCACCAACGGGCTGCTAAAGCGTTTCGCAGAAAACACCAAGGAACCTGTTTCTCACTCCAAGCACAAAGCTGTGCGCAGCACGAGTCCTTGGCACAGCAAAACACTTCCTTTGGCATGCCCTTTGCAGCCTCACTCCAAACGGGGCTCTCCGCTTCATCCATCCCCTGACTCCATACTAGCACCAACGGGCTGCTAAAGCGTTTCGCAGAAAACACCAAGGAACCTGTTTCTCACTCCAAGCACAAAGTGTGCGCAGCACGAGTCCTGGCACAGCAAAACACTTCCTTTGGCATGCCCTTTGCAGCCTCAATCCAAACGGGGCTCTCCGCTTCATCCATCCCCTGACTCCATACTAGCAAACGGCCTGCTAAAGCGTTTCGCAGAAAACACCAAGGAACCTGTTTCTCACTCCAAGCACAAAGCGTGCGCAGCACGAGTCTTGGCACAGCAAAACACTTCCTTTGGCATGCCCTTTGCAGCCTCACTCCAAACGGGGCTCTCCGCTTCATCCATCCCCTGACTCCATACTAGCACCAACGGGCTGCTAAAGCGTTTTGCAGAAAACACCAAGGAACCTGTTTCTCACTCCAACCACAAAGTGTGCGCAGCACGAGTCTTGGCACAGCAAAACACTTCTCTTCGCATGCCCTTTGCAGCCTCACTCCAAACGGGGCTCTCCGCTTCATCGATCCCCTGACTCCATACTAGCACCAACGGGCTGCGTTTCTGCGTTTCGCAGAAAACACCAAGGAACCTGTTTCTCACTCCAAGCACAAAGCGTGCGCAGCACGAGTCTTGGCACAGCAAAACACTTCCTTTGGCATGCCCTTTGCAGCTTCACTCCAAACGGCGCTCTCCGCTTCATCCATCCCCTGACTCCATACTAGCACCAACGGGCTGCTAAAGCGTTTCGCAGAAAACACCAAGGAACCTGTTTCTCACTCCAAGCACAAAGCGTGCGCAGCACGAGTCTTGGCACTTCAGAACACTTCCTTTGGTATGCCCTTTGCAGCCTCACTCCAAACGGGGCTCTCCGCTTCATCCATCCTCTGACTCCATACTAGCACCAACGGGCTGCTAAAGCGTTTCGCAGAAAACACCAAGGAACCTGTTTCTCACTCCAAGCACAAAGCGTGCGCAGCACGAGTCTTGGCACAGCAAAACACTTCCTTTGGCATGCCCTTTGCAGCTTCACTCCAAACGGCGCTCTCCGCTTCATCCATCCCCTGACTCCATACTAGCACCAACGGGCTGCTAAAGCGTTTCGCAGAAAACACCAAGGAACCTGTTTCTCACTCCAAGCACAAAGCGTGCGCAGCACGAGTCTTGGCACTTCAGAACACTTCCTTTGGCATGCCCTTTGCAGCCTCACTCCAAACGGGGCTCTCCGCTTCATCCATCCTCTGACTCCATACTAGCACCAACGGGCTGCTAAAGCGTTTCGCAGAAAACACCAAGGAACCTGTTTCTCACTCCAAGCACAAAGCGTGCGCAGCACGAGTCTTGGCACAGCAGAACACTTCCCTTGGCATGCCCTTTGCAGCTTCACTCCAAACGGGGCTCTCCGCTTCATCCATCCCCTGACTCCATACTAGCACCAACGGGCTGCCAAAGCGTTTCGCAGAAAACACCAAGGAACCTGTTTCTCACTCCAAGCACAAAGCATGCGCAGCACGAGTCTTGGCACAGCAAAACACTTCCTTTGGCATGCCCTTTGCAGCCTCACTCCAAACGGCGCTCTCCGCTTCATCCATCCCCTGACTCCATACTAGCACCAACGGGCTGCTAAAGCGTTTCGCAGAAAACACCAAGGAACCTGTTTCTTACTCCAAGCACAAAGCGTGCGCAGCACGAGTCTTGGCACAGCAAAACACTTCCTTTGGCATGCCCTTTGCAGCCTCACTCCAAACGGGGCTCTCCGCTTCATCCATCCCCTGACTCCATACTAGCACCAACGGGCTGCTAAAGCGTTTCGCAGAAAACACCAAGGAACCTGTTTCTCACTCCAAGCACAAAGCGTGCGCAGCACGAGTCTTGGCACAGCAAAACACTTCCTTTGGCATGCCCTTTGCAGCCTCACTCCAAACGGGGCTCTCCGCTTCACCCATCCCCTGACTCCATACTAGCACCAACGGGCTGCTAAAGCGTTTCGCAGAAAACACCAAGGAACCTGTTTCTCACTCCAAGCACAAAGTGTGCGCAGCACGAGTCTTGGCACAGCAAAACACTTCTCTTCGCATGCCCTTTGCAGCCTCACTCCAAACGGGGCTCTCCGCTTCATCCATCCCCTGACTCCATACTAGCACCAATGGGCTGCTAAAGCGTTTCGCAGAAAACACCAAGGAACCTGTTTCTCACTCCAACCACAAAGCGTGCGCAGCACGAGTCTTGGCACAGCAAAACACTTCCTTTGGCATGCCCTTTGCAGCTTCACTCCAAACGGGGCTCTCCGCTTCACCCATCCCCTGACTCCATACTAGCACCAACGGGCTGCTAAAGCGTTTCGCAGAAAACACCAAGGAACCTGTTTCTCACTCCAACCACAAAGTGTGCGCAGCACGAGTCTTGGCACAGCAAAACACTTCTCTTCGCATGCCCTTTGCAGCCTCACTCCAAACGGGGCTCTCCGCTTCATCCATCCCCTGACTCCATACTAGCACCAACGGGCTGCTAAAGCGTTTCGCAGAAAACACCAAGGAACCTGTTTCTCACTCCAAGCACAAAGCGTGCGCAGCACGAGTCTTGGCACAGCAAAACACTTCCTTTGGCATGCCCTTTGCAGCTTCATTCCAAACGGCGCTCTCCGCTTCATCCATCCCCTGACTCCATACTAGCACCAACGGGCTGCTAAAGCGTTTCGCAGAAAACACCAAGGAACCTGTTTCTCACTCCAAGCACAAAGCGTGCGCAGCACGAGTCTTGGCACAGCAAAACACTTCCTTTGGCATGCCCTTTGCAGCCTCACTCCAAACGGGGCTCTCCGCTTCATCCATCCCCTGACTCCATACTAGCACCAACGGCCTGCTAAAGCGTTTCGCAGAAAACACCAAGGAACCTGTTTCTCACTCCAAGCACAAAGCGTGCGCAGCACGAGTCTTGGCACAGCAAAACACTTCCTTTGGCATGCCCTTTGCAGCTTCACTCCAAACGGCGCTCTCCGCTTCATCCATCCCCTGACTCCATACTAGCACCAACGGGCTGCTAAAGCGTTTCGCAGAAAACACCAAGGAACCTGTTTCTCACTCCAAGCACAAAGCGTGCGCAGCACGAGTCTTGGCACAGCAAAACACTTCCTTTGGCATGCCCTTTGCAGCTTCACTCCAAACGGCGCTCTCCGCTTCATCCATCCCCTGACTCCATACTAGCACCAACGGGCTGCTAAAGCGTTTCGCAGAAAACACCAAGGAACCTGTTTCTCACTCCAAGCACAAAGCGTGCGCAGCACGAGTCTTGGCACAGCAAAACACTTCCTTTGGCATGCCCTTTGCAGCTTCACTCCAAACGGCGCTCTCCGCTTCATCCATCCCCTGAGTCCATACTAGCACCAACGGGCTGCTAAAGCGTTTCGCGGAAAACACCAAGGAACCTGTTTCTCACTCCAAGCACAAAGCGTGCGCAGCACGAGTCTTGGCACAGCAAAACACTTCCTTTGGCATGCCCTTTGCAGCTTCACTCCAAACGGCGCTCTCCGCTTCATCCATCCCCTGACTCCATACTAGCACCAACGGGCTGCTAAAGCGTTTCGCAGAAAACACCAAGGAACCTGTTTCTCACTCCAAGCACAAAGCGTGCGCAGCACGAGTCTTGGCACAGCAAAACACTTCCTTTGGCATGCCCTTTGCAGCCTCACTCCAAACGGGGCTCTCCGCTTCATCCATCCTCTGACTCCATACTAGCACCAACGGGCTGCTAAAGCGTTTCGCAGAAAACACCAAGGAACCTGTTTCTCACTCCAAGCACAAAGCGTGCGCAGCACGAGTCTTGGCACAGCAGAACACTTCCCTTGGCATGCCCTTTGCAGCTTCACTCCAAACGGGGCTCTCCGCTTCATCCATCCCCTGACTCCATACTAGCACCAACGGGCTGCCAAAGCGTTTCGCAGAAAACACCAAGGAACCTGTTTCTCACTCCAAGCACAAAGCGTGCGCAGCACGAGTCTTGGCACAGCAAAACACTTCCTTTGGCATGCCCTTTGCAGCCTCACTCCAAACGGCGCTCTCCGCTTCATCCATCCCCTGACTCCATACTAGCACCAACGGGCTGCTAAAGCGTTTCGCAGAAAACACCAAGGAACCTGTTTCTCACTCCAAGCACAAAGCGTGCGCAGCACGAGTCTTGGCACAGCAAAACACTTCCTTTGGCATGCCCTTTGCAGCCTCACTCCAAACGGGGCTCTCCGCTTCATCCATCCCCTGACTCCATACTAGCACCAACGGGCTGCTAAAGCGTTTCGCAGAAAACACCAAGGAACCTGTTTCTCACTCCAAGCACAAAGCGTGCGCAGCACGAGTCTTGGCACAGCAAAACACTTCCTTTGGCATGCCCTTTGCAGCCTCACTCCAAACGGGGCTCTCCGCTTCACCCATCCCCTGACTCCATACTAGCACCAACGGGCTGCTAAAGCGTTTCGCAGAAAACACCAAGGAACCTGTTTCTCACTCCAAGCACAAAGTGTGCGCAGCACGAGTCTTGGCACAGCAAAACACTTCTCTTCGCATGCCCTTTGCAGCCTCACTCCAAACGGCGCTCTCCGCTTCATCCATCCCCTGACTCCATACTAGCACCAACGGGCTGCTAAAGCGTTTCGCAGAAAACACCAAGGAACCTGTTTCTCACTCCAAGCACAAAGCGTGCGCAGCACGAGTCTTGGCACAGCAAAACACTTCCTTTGGCATGCCCTTTGCAGCCTCACTCCAAACGGGGCTCTCCGCTTCACCCATCCCCTGACTCCATACTAGCACCAACGGGCTGCTAAAGCGTTTCGCAGAAAACACCAAGGAACCTGTTTCTCACTCCAAGCACAAAGTGTGCGCAGCACGAGTCTTGGCACAGCAAAACACTTCTCTTCGCATGCCCTTTGCAGCCTCACTCCAAACGGGGCTCTCCGCTTCATCCATCCCCTGACTCCATACTAGCACCAATGGGCTGCTAAAGCGTTTCGCAGAAAACACCAAGGAACCTGTTTCTCACTCCAACCACAAAGCGTGCGCAGCACGAGTCTTGGCACAGCAAAACACTTCCTTTGGCATGCCCTTTGCAGCCTCACTCCAAACGGGGCTCTCCGCTTCACCCATCCCCTGACTCCATACTAGCACCAACGGGCTGCTAAAGCGTTTCGCAGAAAACACCAAGGAACCTGTTTCTCACTCCAAGCACAAAGCGTGCGCAGCACGAGTCTTGGCACAGCAAAACACTTCCTTTGGCATGCCCTTTGCAGCTTCACTCCAAACGGCGCTCTCCGCTTCATCCATCCCCTGACTCCATACTAGCACCAACGGGCTGCTAAAGCGTTTCGCAGAAAACACCAAGGAACCTGTTTCTCACTCCAAGCACAAAGCGTGCGCAGCACGAGTCTTGGCACAGCAAAACACTTCCTTTGGCATGCCCTTTGCAGCTTCACTCCAAACGGGGCTCTCCGCTTCATCCATCCCCTGACTCCATACTAGCACCAACGGGCTGCTAAAGCGTTTCGCAGAAAACACCAAGGAACCTGTTTCTCACTCCAAGCACAAAGCGTGCGCAGCACGAGTCTTGGCACAGCAAAACACTTCCTTTGGCATGCCCTTTGCAGCCTCACTCCAAACGGGGCTCTCTGCTTCATCCATCCCCTGACTCCATACTAGCACCAACGGGCTGCTAAAGCGTTTCGCAGAAAACACCAAGGAACCTGTTTCTCACTCCAAGCACAAAGCGTGCGCAGCACGAGTCTTGGCACAGCAAAACACTTCCTTTGGCATGCCCTTTGCAGCTTCATTCCAAACGGCGCTCTCCGCTTCATCCATCCCCTGACTCCATACTAGCACCAACGGGCTGCTAAAGCGTTTCGCAGAAAACACCAAGGAACCTGTTTCTCACTCCAAGCACAAAGCGTGCGCAGCACGAGTCTTGGCACAGCAAAACACTTCCTTTGGCATGCCCTTTGCAGCCTCACTCCAAACGGGGCTCTCCGCTTCATCCATCCCCTGACTCCATACTAGCACCAACGGGCTGCTAAAGCGTTTCGCAAAAAACACCAAGGAACCTGTTTCTCACTCCAAGCACAAAGCGTGCGCAGCACGAGTCTTGGCACAGCAGAACACTTCCCTTGGCATGCCCTTTGCAACCTCACTCCAAACGGGGCTCTCCGCTTCATCCATCCCCTGACTCCATACTAGCACCAACGGGCTGCTAAAGCGTTTCGCAGAAAACACCAAGGAACCTGTTTCTCACTCCAAGCACAAAGCGTGCGCAGCACGAGTCTTGGCACAGCAAAACACTTCCTTTGGCATGCCCTTTGCAGCTTCACTCCAAACGGCGCTCTCCGCTTCATCCATCCCCTGACTCCATACTAGCACCAACGGGCTGCTAAAGCGTTTCGCAGAAAACACCAAGGAACCTGTTTCTCACTCCAAGCACAAAGCGTGCGCAGCACGAGTCTTGGCACAGCAAAACACTTCCTTTGGCATGCCCTTTGCAGCTTCACTCCAAACGGCGCTCTCCGCTTCATCCATCCCCTGACTCCATACTAGCACCAACGGGCTGCTAAAGCGTTTCGCAGAAAACACCAAGGAACCTGTTTCTCACTCCAAGCACAAAGCGTGCGCAGCACGAGTCTTGGCACAGCAAAACACTTCCTTTGGCATGCCCTTTGCAGCTTCACTCCAAACGGCGCTCTCCGCTTCATCCATCCCCTGACTCCATACTAGCACCAACGGGCTGCTAAAGCGTTTCGCAGAAAACACCAAGGAACCTGTTTCTCACTCCAAGCACAAAGCGTGCGCAGCACGAGTCTTGGCACAGCAAAACACTTCCTTTGGCATGCCCTTTGCAGCTTCACTCCAAACGGGGCTCTCCGCTTCATCCATCCCCTGACTCCATACTAGCACCAACGGGCTGCTAAAGCGTTTCGCAGAAAACACCAAGGAACCTGTTTCTCACTCCAAGCACAAAGCGTGCGCAGCACGAGTCTTGGCACAGCAAAACACTTCCTTTGGCATGCCCTTTGCAGCCTCACTCCAAACGGGGCTCTCCGCTTCATCCATCCCCTGACTCCATACTAGCACCAACGGGCTGCTAAAGCGTTTCGCAGAAAACACCAAGGAACCTGTTTCTCACTCCAAGCACAAAGTGTGCGCAGCACGAGTCCTGGCACAGCAAAACACTTCCTTTGGCATGCCCTTTGCAGCCTCAATCCAAACGGGGCTCTCCGCTTCATCCATCCCCTGACTCCATACTAGCACCAACGGCCTGCTAAAGCGTTTCGCAGAAAACACCAAGGAACCTGTTTCTCACTGCAAGCACAAAGCGTGCGCAGCACGAGTCTTGGCACAGCAAAACACTTCCTTTGGCATGCCCTTTGCAGCCTCACTCCAAACGGGGCTCTCCGCTTCATCCATCCCCTGACTCCATACTAGCACCAACGGGCTGCTAAAGCGTTTTGCAGAAAACACCAAGGAACCTGTTTCTCACTCCAACCACAAAGTGTGCGCAGCACGAGTCTTGGCACAGCAAAACACTTCTCTTCGCATGCCCTTTGCAGCCTCACTCCAAACGGGGCTCTCCGCTTCATCGATCCCCTGACTCCATACTAGCACCAACGGGCTGCGTTTCTGCGTTTCGCAGAAAACACCAAGGAACCTGTTTCTCACTCCAAGCACAAAGCGTGCGCAGCACGAGTCTTGGCACAGCAAAACACTTCCTTTGGCATGCCCTTTGCAGCTTCACTCCAAACGGCGCTCTCCGCTTCATCCATCCCCTGACTCCATACTAGCACCAACGGGCTGCTAAAGCGTTTCGCAGAAAACACCAAGGAACCTGTTTCTCACTCCAAGCACAAAGCGTGCGCAGCACGAGTCTTGGCACTTCAGAACACTTCCTTTGGCATGCCCTTTGCAGCCTCACTCCAAACGGGGCTCTCCGCTTCATCCATCCTCTGACTCCATACTAGCACCAACGGGCTGCTAAAGCGTTTCGCAGAAAACACCAAGGAACCTGTTTCTCACTCCAAGCACAAAGCGTGCGCAGCACGAGTCTTGGCACAGCAGAACACTTCCTTTGGCATGCCCTTTGCAGCCTCACTCCAAACGGGGCTCTCTGCTTCATCCATCCCCTGACTCCATACTAGCACCAACGGGCTGCTAAAGCGTTTCGCAGAAAACACCAAGGAACCTGTTTCTCACTCCAAGCACAAAGCGTGCGCAGCACGAGTCTTGGCACAGCAGAACACTTCCTTTGGCATGCCCTTTGCAGCCTCACTCCAAATGGCGCTCTCCGCTTCATCCATCCCCTGACTCCATACTAGCACCAACGGGCTGCTAAAGCGTTTCGCAGAAAACACCAAGGAACCTGTTTCTCACTCCAAGCACAAAGCGTGCGCAGCACGAGTCTTGGCACAGCAAAACACTTCCTTTGGCATGCCCTTTGCAGCCTCACTCCAAACGGGGCTCTCCGCTTCACCCATCCCCTGACTCCATACTAGCACCAACGGGCTGCTAAAGCGTTTCGCAGAAAACACCAAGGAACCTGTTTCTCACTCCAACCACAAAGTGTGCGCAGCACGAGTCTTGGCACAGCAAAACACTTCTCTTCGCATGCCCTTTGCAGCCTCACTCCAAACGGGGCTCTCCGCTTCATCGATCCCCTGACTCCATACTAGCACCAACGGGCTGCTAAAGCGTTTCGCAGAAAACACCAAGGAACCTGTTTCTCACTCCAAGCACAAAGCGTGCGCAGCACGAGTCTTGGCACAGCAAAACACTTCCTTTGGCATGCCCTTTGCAGCTTCACTCCAAACGGCGCTCTCCGCTTCATCCATCCCCTGACTCCATACTAGGACCAACGGGCTGCTAAAGCGTTTCGCAGAAAACACCAAGGAACCTGTTTCTCACTCCAAGCACAAAGCGTGCGCAGCACGAGTCTTGGCACAGCAAAACACTTCCTTTGGCATGCCCTTTGCAGCCTCACTCCAAACGGGGCTCTCCGCTTCACCCATCCCCTGACTCCATACTAGCACCAACGGGCTGCTAAAGCGTTTCGCAGAAAACACCAAGGAACCTGTTTCTCACTCCAACCACAAAGTGTGCGCAGCACGAGTCTTGGCACAGCAAAACACTTCTCTTCGCATGCCCTTTGCAGCCTCACTCCAAACGGGGCTCTCCGCTTCATCGATCCCCTGACTCCATACTAGCACCAACGGGCTGCTAAAGCGTTTCGCAGAAAACACCAAGGAACCTGTTTCTCACTCCAAGCACAAAGCGTGCGCAGCACGAGTCTTGGCACAGCAAAACACTTCCTTTGGCATGCCCTTTGCAGCCTCACTCCAAACGGGGCTCTCCGCTTCATCCATCCCCTGACTCCATACTAGCACCAACGGGCTGCTAAAGTGTTTCGCAGAAAACACCAAGGAACCTGTTTCTCACTCCAAGCACAAAGCGTGCGCAGCACGAGTCTTGGCACAGCAGAACACTTCCCTTGGCATGCCCTTTGCAGCCTCACTCCAAACGGGGCTCTCCGCTTCATCCATCCCCTGACTCCATACTAGCACCAACGGGCTGCTAAAGCGTTTCGCAGAAAACACCAAGGAACCTGTTTCTCACTCCAAGCACAAAGCGTGCGCAGCACGAGTCGTGGCACAGCAGAACACTTCCTTTGGCATGCCCTTTGCAGCCTCACTCCAAACGGGGCTCTCTGCTTCATCCATCCCCTGACTCCATACTAGCACCAACGGGCTGCTAAAGCGTTTCGCAGAAAACACCAAGGAACCTGTTTCTCACTCCAAGCACAAAGCGTGCGCAGCACGAGTCTTGGCACAGCAGAACACTTCCTTTGGCATGCCCTTTGCAGCCTCACTCCAAATGGCGCTCTCCGCTTCATCCATCCCCTGACTCCATACTAGCACCAACGGGCTGCTAAAGCGTTTCGCAGAAAACACCAAGGAACCTGTTTCTCACTCCAAGCACAAAGCGTGCGCAGCACGAGTCTTGGCACAGCAAAACACTTCCTTTGGCATGCCCTTTGCAGCCTCACTCCAAACGGGGCTCTCCGCTTCACCCATCCCCTGACTCCATACTAGCACCAACGGGCTGCTAAAGCGTTTCGCAGAAAACACCAAGGAACCTGTTTCTCACTCCAAGCACAAAGCGTGCGCAGCACGAGTCTTGGCACAGCAGAACACTTCCTTTGGCATGCCCTTTGCAGCCTCACTCCAAATGGCGCTCTCCGCTTCATCCATCCCCTGACTCCATACTAGCACCAACGGGCTGCTAAAGCGTTTCGCAGAAAACACCAAGGAACCTGTTTCTCACTCCAAGCACAAAGCGTGCGCAGCACGAGTCTTGGCACAGCAAAACACTTCCTTTGGCATGCCCTTTGCAGCCTCACTCCAAACGGGGCTCTCCGCTTCACCCATCCCCTGACTCCATACTAGCACCAACGGGCTGCTAAAGCGTTTCGCAGAAAACACCAAGGAACCTGTTTCTCACTCCAAGCACAAAGCGTGCGCAGCACGAGTCTTGGCACAGCAAAACACTTCCTTTGGCATGCCCTTTGCAGCTTCACTCCAAACGGCGCTCTCCGCTTCATCCATCCCCTGACTCCATACTAGCACCAACGGGCTGCTAAAGCGTTTCGCAGAAAACACCAAGGAACCTGTTTCTCACTCCAAGCACAAAGCGTGCGCAGCACGAGTCTTGGCACAGCAAAACACTTCCTTTGGCATGCCCTTTGCAGCTTCACTCCAAACGGGGCTCTCCGCTTCATCCATCCCCTGACTCCATACTAGCACCAACGGGCTGCTAAAGCGTTTTGCAGAAAACACCAAGGAACCTGTTTCTCACTCCAACCACAAAGTGTGCGCAGCACGAGTCTTGGCACAGCAAAACACTTCTCTTCGCATGCCCTTTGCAGCCTCACTCCAAACGGGGCTCTCCGTTTCATCGATCCCCTGACTCCATACTAGCACCAACGGGCTGCTAAAGCGTTTCGCAGAAAACACCAAGGAACCTGTTTCTCACTCCAAGCACAAAGCGTGCGCAGCACGAGTCTTGGCACAGCAAAACACTTCCTTTGGCATGCCCTTTGCAGCCTCACTCCAAACGGGGCTCTCCGCTTCATCCATCCCCTGACTCCATACTAGCACCAACGGGCTGCTAAAGCGTTTCGCAGAAAACACCAAGGAACCTGTTTCTCACTCCAAGCACAAAGCGTGCGCAGCACGAGTCTTGGCACTTCAGAACACTTCCCTTGGCATGCCCTTTGCAGCCTCACTCCAAACGGGGCTCTCCGCTTCATCCATCCCCTGACTCCATACTAGCACCAACGGGCTGCTAAAGCGTTTCGCAGAAAACACCAAGGAACCTGTTTCTCACTCCAAGCACAAAGCGTGCGCAGCACGAGTCTTGGCACAGCAGAACACTTCCTTTGGCATGCCCTTTGCAGCCTCACTCCAAACGGGGCTCTCTGCTTCATCCATCCCCTGACTCCATACTAGCACCAACGGGCTGCTAAAGCGTTTCGCAGAAAACACCAAGGAACCTGTTTCTCACTCCAAGCACAAAGCGTGCGCAGCACGAGTCTTGGCACAGCAGAACACTTCCTTTGGCATGCCCTTTGCAGCCTCACTCCAAATGTTGCTCTCCGCTTCATCCATCCCCTGACTCCATACTAGCACCAACGGGCTGCTAAAGCGTTTCGCAGAAAACACCAAGGAACCTGTTTCTCACTCCAAGCACAAAGCGTGCGCAGCACGAGTCTTGGCACTTCAGAACACTTCCCTTGGCATGCCCTTTGCAGCCTCACTCCAAACGGGGCTCTCCGCTTCATCCATCCCCTGACTCCATACTAGCACCAACGGGCTGCTAAAGCGTTTCGCAGAAAACACCAAGGAACCTGTTTCTCACTCCAAGCACAAAGCGTGCGCAGCACGAGTCTTGGCACAGCAAAACACTTCCTTTGGCATGCCCTTTGCAGCCTCACTCCAAACGGGGCTCTCCGCTTCATCCATCCCCTGACTCCATACTAGCACCAACGGGCTGCGTTTCTGCGTTTCGCAGAAAACACCAAGGAACCTGTTTCTCACTCCAAGCACAAAGCGTGCGCAGCACGAGTCTTGGCACAGCAAAACACTTCCTTTGGCATGCCCTTTGCAGCCTCACTCCAAACGGGGCTCTCCGCTTCACCCATCCCCTGACTCCATACTAGCACCAACGGGCTGCTAAAGCGTTTCGCAGAAAACACCAAGGAACCTGTTTCTCACTCCAAGCACAAAGTGTGCGCAGCACGAGTCTTGGCACAGCAAAACACTTCTCTTCGCATGCCCTTTGCAGCCTCACTCCAAACGGGGCTCTCCGCTTCATCCATCCCCTGACTCCATACTAGCACCAATGGGCTGCTAAAGCGTTTCGCAGAAAACACCAAGGAACCTGTTTCTCACTCCAAGCACAAAGCGTGCGCAGCACGAGTCTTGGCACAGCAAAACACTTCCTTTGGCATGCCCTTTGCAGCCTCACTCCAAACGGGGCTCTCCGCTTCACCCATCCCCTGACTCCATACTAGCACCAACGGGCTGCTAAAGCGTTTCGCAGAAAACACCAAGGAACCTGTTTCTCACTCCAACCACAAAGTGTGCGCAGCACGAGTCTTGGCACAGCAAAACACTTCTCTTCGCATGCCCTTTGCAGCCTCACTCCAAACGGGGCTCTCTGCTTCATCCATCCCCTGACTCCATACTAGCACCAACGGGCTGCTAAAGCGTTTCGCAGAAAACACCAAGGAACCTGTTTCTCACTCCAAGCACAAAGCGTGCGCAGCACGAGTCTTGGCACAGCAAAACACTTCCTTTGGCATGCCCTTTGCAGCCTCACTCCAAACGGGGCTCTCCGCTTCATCCATCCCCTGACTCCATACTAGCACCAACGGGCTGCTAAAGCGTTTCGCAGAAAACACCAAGGAACCTGTTTCTCACTCCAAGCACAAAGCGTGCGCAGCACGAGTCTTGGCACAGCAAAACACTTCCTTTGGCATGCCCTTTGCAGCCTCACTCCAAACGGGGCTCTCCGCTTCATCCATCCCCTGACTCCATACTAGCACCAACGGGCTGCTAAAGCGTTTCGCAAAAAACACCAAGGAACCTGTTTCTCACTCCAAGCACAAAGCGTGCGCAGCACGAGTCTTGGCACAGCAGAACACTTCCCTTGGCATGCCCTTTGCAACCTCACTCCAAACGGGGCTCTCCGCTTCATCCATCCCCTGACTCCATACTAGCACCAACGGGCTGCTAAAGCGTTTCGCAGAAAACACCAAGGAACCTGTTTCTCACTCCAAGCACAAAGCGTGCGCAGCACGAGTCTTGGCACAGCAAAACACTTCCTTTGGCATGCCCTTTGCAGCTTCACTCCAAACGGCGCTCTCCGCTTCATCCATCCCCTGACTCCATACTAGCACCAACGGGCTGCTAAAGCGTTTCGCAGAAAACACCAAGGAACCTGTTTCTCACTCCAAGCACAAAGCGTGCGCAGCACGAGTCTTGGCACAGCAAAACACTTCCTTTGGCATGCCCTTTGCAGCCTCACTCCAAACGGGGCTCTCCGCTTCATCCATCCCCTGACTCCATACTAGCACCAACGGGCTGCTAAAGCGTTTTGCAGAAAACACCAAGGAACCTGTTTCTCACTCCAAGCACAAAGCGTGCGCAGCACGAGTCTTGGCACAGCAAAACACTTCCTTTGGCATGCCCTTTGCAGCCTCACTCCAAACGGGGCTCTCTGCTTCATCCATCCCCTGACTCCATACTAGCACCAACGGGCTGCTAAAGCGTTTCGCAGAAAACACCAAGGAACCTGTTTCTCACTCCAAGCACAAAGCGTGCGCAGCACGAGTCTTGGCACAGCAGAACACTTCCTTTGGCATGCCCTTTGCAGCCTCACTCCAAATGGCGCTCTCCGCTTCATCCATCCCCTGACTCCATACTAGCACCAACGGGCTGCTAAAGCGTTTCGCAGAAAACACCAAGGAACCTGTTTCTCACTCCAAGCACAAAGCGTGCGCAGCACGAGTCTTGGCACAGCAAAACACTTCCTTTGGCATGCCCTTTGCAGCCTCACTCCAAACGGGGCTCTCCGCTTCACCCATCCCCTGACTCCATACTAGCACCAACGGGCTGCTAAAGCGTTTCGCAGAAAACACCAAGGAACCTGTTTCTCACTCCAACCACAAAGTGTGCGCAGCACGAGTCTTGGCACAGCAAAACACTTCTCTTCGCATGCCCTTTGCAGCCTCACTCCAAACGGGGCTCTCCGCTTCATCGATCCCCTGACTCCATACTAGCACCAACGGGCTGCTAAAGCGTTTCGCAGAAAACACCAAGGAACCTGTTTCTCACTCCAAGCACAAAGCGTGCGCAGCACGAGTCTTGGCACAGCAAAACACTTCCTTTGGCATGCCCTTTGCAGCTTCACTCCAAACGGCGCTCTCCGCTTCATCCATCCCCTGACTCCATACTAGGACCAACGGGCTGCTAAAGCGTTTCGCAGAAAACACCAAGGAACCTGTTTCTCACTCCAAGCACAAAGCGTGCGCAGCACGAGTCTTGGCACAGCAAAACACTTCCTTTGGCATGCCCTTTGCAGCCTCACTCCAAACGGGGCTCTCCGCTTCACCCATCCCCTGACTCCATACTAGCACCAACGGGCTGCTAAAGCGTTTCGCAGAAAACACCAAGGAACCTGTTTCTCACTCCAACCACAAAGTGTGCGCAGCACGAGTCTTGGCACAGCAAAACACTTCTCTTCGCATGCCCTTTGCAGCCTCACTCCAAACGGGGCTCTCCGCTTCATCGATCCCCTGACTCCATACTAGCACCAACGGGCTGCTAAAGCGTTTCGCAGAAAACACCAAGGAACCTGTTTCTCACTCCAAGCACAAAGCGTGCGCAGCACGAGTCTTGGCACAGCAAAACACTTCCTTTGGCATGCCCTTTGCAGCCTCACTCCAAACGGGGCTCTCCGCTTCATCCATCCCCTGACTCCATACTAGCACCAACGGGCTGCTAAAGCGTTTCGCAGAAAACACCAAGGAACCTGTTTCTCACTCCAAGCACAAAGCGTGCGCAGCACGAGTCTTGGCACAGCAGAACACTTCCCTTGGCATGCCCTTTGCAGCCTCACTCCAAACGGGGCTCTCCGCTTCATCCATCCCCTGACTCCATACTAGCACCAACGGGCTGCTAAAGCGTTTCGCAGAAAACACCAAGGAACCTGTTTCTCACTCCAAGCACAAAGCGTGCGCAGCACGAGTCGTGGCACAGCAGAACACTTCCTTTGGCATGCCCTTTGCAGCCTCACTCCAAACGGGGCTCTCTGCTTCATCCATCCCCTGACTCCATACTAGCACCAACGGGCTGCTAAAGCGTTTTGCAGAAAACACCAAGGAACCTGTTTCTCACTCCAAGCACAAAGCGTGCGCAGCACGAGTCTTGGCACAGCAGAACACTTCCTTTGGCATGCCCTTTGCAGCCTCACTCCAAATGGCGCTCTCCGCTTCATCCATCCCCTGACTCCATACTAGCACCAACGGGCTGCTAAAGCGTTTCGCAGAAAACACCAAGGAACCTGTTTCTCACTCCAAGCACAAAGCGTGCGCAGCACGAGTCTTGGCACAGCAAAACACTTCCTTTGGCATGCCCTTTGCAGCTTCACTCCAAACGGCGCTCTCCGCTTCACCCATCCCCTGACTCCATACTAGCACCAACGGGCTGCTAAAGCGTTTCGCAGAAAACACCAAGGAACCTGTTTCTCACTCCAAGCACAAAGCGTGCGCAGCACGAGTCTTGGCACAGCAAAACACTTCCTTTGGCATGCCCTTTGCAGCTTCACTCCAAACGGGGCTCTCCGCTTCATCCATCCCCTGACTCCATACTAGCACCAACGGGCTGCTAAAGCGTTTTGCAGAAAACACCAAGGAACCTGTTTCTCACTCCAACCACAAAGTGTGCGCAGCACGAGTCTTGGCACAGCAAAACACTTCTCTTCGCATGCCCTTTGCAGCCTCACTCCAAACGGGGCTCTCCGTTTCATCGATCCCCTGACTCCATACTAGCACCAACGGGCTGCTAAAGCGTTTCGCAGAAAACACCAAGGAACCTGTTTCTCACTCCAAGCACAAAGCGTGCGCAGCACGAGTCTTGGCACAGCAAAACACTTCCTTTGGCATGCCCTTTGCAGCCTCACTCCAAACGGGGCTCTCCGCTTCATCCATCCCCTGACTCCATACTAGCACCAACGGGCTGCTAAAGCGTTTCGCAGAAAACACCAAGGAACCTGTTTCTCACTCCAAGCACAAAGCGTGCGCAGCACGAGTCTTGGCACAGCAGAACACTTCCTTTGGCATGCCCTTTGCAGCCTCACTCCAAACGGGGCTCTCTGCTTCATCCATCCCCTGACTCCATACTAGCACCAACGGGCTGCTAAAGCGTTTCGCAGAAAACACCAAGGAACCTGTTTCTCACTCCAAGCACAAAGCGTGCGCAGCACGAGTCTTGGCACAGCAGAACACTTCCTTTGGCATGCCCTTTGCAGCCTCACTCCAAATGTTGCTCTCCGCTTCATCCATCCCCTGACTCCATACTAGCACCAACGGGCTGCTAAAGCGTTTCGCAGAAAACACCAAGGAACCTGTTTCTCACTCCAAGCACAAAGCGTGCGCAGCACGAGTCTTGGCACTTCAGAACACTTCCCTTGGCATGCCCTTTGCAGCCTCACTCCAAACGGGGCTCTCCGCTTCATCCATCCCCTGACTCCATACTAGCACCAACGGGCTGCTAAAGCGTTTCGCAGAAAACACCAAGGAACCTGTTTCTCACTCCAAGCACAAAGCGTGCGCAGCACGAGTCTTGGCACTTCAGAACACTTCCCTTGGCATGCCCTTTGCAGCCTCACTCCAAACGGGGCTCTCCGCTTCATCCATCCCCTGACTCCATACTAGCACCAACGGGCTGCTAAAGCGTTTCGCAGAAAACACCAAGGAACCTGTTTCTCACTCCAAGCACAAAGCGTGCGCAGCACGAGTCTTGGCACTTCAGAACACTTCCCTTGGCATGCCCTTTGCAGCCTCACTCCAAACGGGGCTCTCCGCTTCACCCATCCCCTGACTCCATACTAGCACCAACGGGCTGCTAAAGCGTTTCGCAGAAAACACCAAGGAACCTGTTTCTCACTCCAAGCACAAAGTGTGCGCAGCACGAGTCTTGGCACAGCAAAACACTTCTCTTCGCATGCCCTTTGCAGCCTCACTCCAAACGGGGCTCTCCGCTTCATCCATCCCCTGACTCCATACTAGCACCAACGGGCTGCTAAAGCGTTTCGCAGAAAACACCAAGGAACCTGTTTCTCACTCCAAGCACAAAGCGTGCGCAGCACGAGTCTTGGCACAGCAAAACACTTCCTTTGGCATGCCCTTTGCAGCCTCACTCCAAACGGGGCTCTCCGCTTCACCCATCCCCTGACTCCATACTAGCACCAACGGGCTGCTAAAGCGTTTCGCAGAAAACACCAAGGAACCTGTTTCTCACTCCAACCACAAAGTGTGCGCAGCACGAGTCTTGGCACAGCAAAACACTTCTCTTCGCATGCCCTTTGCAGCCTCACTCCAAACGGGGCTCTCCGCTTCATCGATCCCCTGACTCCATACTAGCACCAACGGGCTGCTAAAGCGTTTCGCAGAAAACACCAAGGAACCTGTTTCTCACTCCAAGCACAAAGCGTGCGCAGCACGAGTCTTGGCACAGCAAAACACTTCCTTTGGCATGCCCTTTGCAGCTTCACTCCAAACGGCGCTCTCCGCTTCATCCATCCCCTGACTCCATACTAGGACCAACGGGCTGCTAAAGCGTTTCGCAGAAAACACCAAGGAACCTGTTTCTCACTCCAAGCACAAAGCGTGCGCAGCACGAGTCTTGGCACAGCAAAACACTTCCTTTGGCATGCCCTTTGCAGCCTCACTCCAAACGGGGCTCTCCGCTTCACCCATCCCCTGACTCCATACTAGCACCAACGGGCTGCTAAAGCGTTTCGCAGAAAACACCAAGGAACCTGTTTCTCACTCCAACCACAAAGTGTGCGCAGCACGAGTCTTGGCACAGCAAAACACTTCTCTTCGCATGCCCTTTGCAGCCTCACTCCAAACGGGGCTCTCCGCTTCATCGATCCCCTGACTCCATACTAGCACCAACGGGCTGCTAAAGCGTTTCGCAGAAAACACCAAGGAACCTGTTTCTCACTCCAAGCACAAAGCGTGCGCAGCACGAGTCTTGGCACAGCAAAACACTTCCTTTGGCATGCCCTTTGCAGCCTCACTCCAAACGGGGCTCTCCGCTTCATCCATCCCCTGACTCCATACTAGCACCAACGGGCTGCTAAAGCGTTTCGCAGAAAACACCAAGGAACCTGTTTCTCACTCCAAGCACAAAGCGTGCGCAGCACGAGTCGTGGCACAGCAGAACACTTCCTTTGGCATGCCCTTTGCAGCCTCACTCCAAACGGGGCTCTCTGCTTCATCCATCCCCTGACTCCATACTAGCACCAACGGGCTGCTAAAGCGTTTCGCAGAAAACACCAAGGAACCTGTTTCTCACTCCAAGCACAAAGCGTGCGCAGCACGAGTCTTGGCACAGCAAAACACTTCCTTTGGCATGCCCTTTGCAGCCTCACTCCAAATGGCGCTCTCCGCTTCATCCATCCCCTGACTCCATACTAGCACCAACGGGCTGCTAAAGCGTTTCGCAGAAAACACCAAGGAACCTGTTTCTCACTCCAAGCACAAAGCGTGCGCAGCACGAGTCTTGGCACAGCAAAACACTTCCTTTGGCATGCCCTTTGCAGCCTCACTCCAAACGGGGCTCTCCGCTTCACCCATCCCCTGACTCCATACTAGCACCAACGGGCTGCTAAAGCGTTTCGCAGAAAACACCAAGGAACCTGTTTCTCACTCCAAGCACAAAGCGTGCGCAGCACGAGTCTTGGCACAGCAAAACACTTCCTTTGGCATGCCCTTTGCAGCCTCACTCCAAATGGCGCTCTCCGCTTCATCCATCCCCTGACTCCATACTAGCACCAACGGGCTGCTAAAGCGTTTCGCAGAAAACACCAAGGAACCTGTTTCTCACTCCAAGCACAAAGCGTGCGCAGCACGAGTCTTGGCACAGCAAAACACTTCCTTTGGCATGCCCTTTGCAGCCTCACTCCAAACGGGGCTCTCCGCTTCACCCATCCCCTGACTCCATACTAGCACCAACGGGCTGCTAAAGCGTTTCGCAGAAAACACCAAGGAACCTGTTTCTCACTCCAAGCACAAAGCGTGCGCAGCACGAGTCTTGGCACAGCAAAACACTTCCTTTGGCATGCCCTTTGCAGCTTCACTCCAAACGGGGCTCTCCGCTTCATCCATCCCCTGACTCCATACTAGCACCAACGGGCTGCTAAAGCGTTTCGCAGAAAACACCAAGGAACCTGTTTCTCACTCCAAGCACAAAGCGTGCGCAGCACGAGTCTTGGCACAGCAAAACACTTCCTTTGGCATGCCCTTTGCAGCTTCACTCCAAACGGGGCTCTCCGCTTCATCCATCCCCTGACTCCATACTAGCACCAACGGGCTGCTAAAGCGTTTCGCAGAAAACACCAAGGAACCTGTTTCTCACTCCAAGCACAAAGCGTGCGCAGCACGAGTCTTGGCACAGCAAAACACTTCCTTTGGCATGCCCTTTGCAGCCTCACTCCAAACGGGGCTCTCCGCTTCATCCATCCCCTGACTCCATACTAGCACCAACGGGCTGCTAAAGCGTTTCGCAAAAAACACCAAGGAACCTGTTTCTCACTCCAAGCACAAAGTGTGCGCAGCACGAGTCTTGGCACAGCAAAACACTTCCTTTGGCATGCCCTTTGCAGCCTCAATCCAAACGGGGCTCTCCGCTTCATCCATCCCCTGACTCCATACTAGCACCAACGGCCTGCTAAAGCGTTTCGCAGAAAACACCAAGGAACCTGTTTCTCACTCCAAGCACAAAGCGTGCGCAGCACGAGTCTTGGCACAGCAAAACACTTCCTTTGGCATGCCCTTTGCAGCCTCACTCCAAACGGGGCTCTCCGCTTCACCGATCCCCTGACTCCATACTAGCACCAACGGGCTGCTAAAGCGTTTTGCAGAAAACACCAAGGAACCTGTTTCTCACTCCAACCACAAAGTGTGCGCAGCACGAGTCTTGGCACAGCAAAACACTTCTCTTCGCATGCCCTTTGCAGCCTCACTCCAAACGGGGCTCTCCTTTTCATCGATCCCCTGACTCCATACTAGCACCAACGGGCTGCTAAAGCGTTTCGCAGAAAACACCAAGGAACCTGTTTCTCACTCCAAGCACAAAGCGTGCGCAGCACGAGTCTTAGCACAGCAAAACACTTCCTTTGGCATGCCCTTTGCAGCCTCACTCCAAACGGGGCTCTCCGCTTCATCCATCCCCTGACTCCATACTAGCACCAACGGGCTGCTAAAGCGTTTCGCAGAAAACACCAAGGAACCTGTTTCTCACTCCAAGCACAAAGCGTGCGCAGCACGAGTCTTGGCACTTCAGAACACTTCCCTTGGCATGCCCTTTGCAGCCTCACTCCAAACGGGGCTCTCCGCTTCATCCATCCCCTGACTCCATACTAGCACCAACGGGCTCCTAAAGCGTTTCGCAGAAAACACCAAGGAACCTGTTTCTCACTCCAAGCACAAAGCGTGCGCAGCACGAGTCTTGGCACAGCAGAACACTTCCTTTGGCATGCCCTTTGCAGCCTCACTCCAAACGGGGCTCTCTGCTTCATCCATCCCCTGACTCCATACTAGCACCAACGGGCTGCTAAAGCGTTTCGCAGAAAACACCAAGGAACCTGTTTCTCACTCCAAGCACAAAGCGTGCGCAGCACGAGTCTTGGCACAGCAGAACACTTCCTTTGGCATGCCCTTTGCAGCCTCACTCCAAATGTTGCTCTCCGCTTCATCCATCCCCTGACTCCATACTAGCACCAACGGGCTGCTAAAGCGTTTCGCAGAAAACACCAAGGAACCTGTTTCTCACTCCAAGCACAAAGCGTGCGCAGCACGAGTCTTGGCACTTCAGAACACTTCCCTTGGCATGCCCTTTGCAGCCTCACTCCAAACGGGGCTCTCCGCTTCATCCATCCCCTGACTCCATACTAGCACCAACGGGCTGCTAAAGCGTTTCGCAGAAAACACCAAGGAACCTGTTTCTCACTCCAAGCACAAAGCGTGCGCAGCACGAGTCTTGGCACTTCAGAACACTTCCCTTGGCATGCCCTTTGCAGCCTCACTCCAAACGGGGCTCTCCGCTTCATCCATCCCCTGACTCCATACTAGCACCAACGGGCTGCTAAAGCGTTTCGCAGAAAACACCAAGGAACCTGTTTCTCACTCCAAGCACAAAGCGTGCGCAGCACGAGTCTTGGCACAGCAGAACACTTCCTTTGGCATGCCCTTTGCAGCCTCACTCCAAACGGGGCTCTCTGCTTCATCCATCCCCTGACTCCATACTAGCACCAACGGGCTGCTAAAGCGTTTCGCAGAAAACACCAAGGAACCTGTTTCTCACTCCAAGCACAAAGCGTGCGCAGCACGAGTCTTGGCACAGCAAAACACTTCCTTTGGCATGCCCTTTGCAGCCTCACTCCAAACGGGGCTCTCCGCTTCACCCATCCCCTGACTCCATACTAGCACCAACGGGCTGCTAAAGCGTTTCGCAGAAAACACCAAGGAACCTGTTTCTCACTCCAAGCACAAAGTGTGCGCAGCACGAGTCTTGGCACAGCAAAACACTTCTCTTCGCATGCCCTTTGCAGCCTCACTCCAAACGGGGCTCTCTGCTTCATCCATCCCCTGACTCCATACTAGCACCAACGGGCTGCTAAAGCGTTTCGCAGAAAACACCAAGGAACCTGTTTCTCACTCCAAGCACAAAGCGTGCGCAGCACGAGTCTTGGCACAGCAAAACACTTCCTTTGGCATGCCCTTTGCAGCTTCACTCCAAACGGCGCTCTCCGCTTCATCCATCCCCTGACTCCATACTAGCACCAACGGGCTGCTAAAGCGTTTCGCAGAAAACACCAAGGAACCTGTTTCTCACTCCAAGCACAAAGCGTGCGCAGCACGAGTCTTGGCACAGCAAAACACTTCCTTTGGCATGCCCTTTGCAGCTTCACTCCAAACGGCGCTCTCCGCTTCATCCATCCCCTGACTCCATACTAGCACCAACGGGCTGCTAAAGCGTTTCGCAGAAAACACCAAGGAACCTGTTTCTCACTCCAAGCACAAAGCGTGCGCAGCACGAGTCTTGGCACAGCAAAACACTTCCTTTGCATGCCCTTTGCAGCCTCACTCCAAACGGCGCTCTCCGCTTCATCCATCCCCTGACTCCATACTAGCACCAACGGGCTGCTAAAGCGATTCGCAGAAAACACCAAGGAACCTGTTTCTCACTCCAAGCACAAAGCGTGCGCAGCACGAGTCTTGGCACAGCAAAACACTTCCTTTGGCATGCCCTTTGCAGCCTCACTCCAAACGGGGCTCTCCGCTTAATCCATCCCCTGACTCCATACTAGCACCAACGGCCTGCTAAAGCGTTTCGCAGAAAACACCAAGGAACCTGTTTCTCACTCCAAGCACAAAGCGTGCGCAGCACGAGTCTTGGCACAGCAAAACACTTCCTTTGGCATGCCCTTTGCAGCCTCACTCCAAACGGGGCTCTCCGCTTCACCCATCCCCTGACTCCATACTAGCACCAACGGGCTGCTAAAGCGTTTCGCAGAAAACACCAAGGAACCTGTTTCTCACTCCAACCACAAAGTGTGCGCAGCACGAGTCTTGGCACAGCAAAACACTTCCTTTGGCATGCCCTTTGCAGCCTCACTCCAAACGGGGCTCTCCGCTTCATCCATCCCCTGACTCCATACTAGCACCAACGGGCTGCTAAAGCGTTTCGCAGAAAACACCAAGGAACCTGTTTCTCACTCCAACCACAAAGTGTGCGCAGCACGAGTCTTGGCACAGCAAAACACTTCTCTTCGCATGCCCTTTGCAGCCTCACTCCAAACGGGGCTCTCTGCTTCATCCATCCCCTGACTCCATACTAGCACCAACGGGCTGCTAAAGCGTTTCGCAGAAAACACCAAGGAACCTGTTTCTCACTCCAAGCACAAAGCGTGCGCAGCACGAGTCTTGGCACAGCAAAACACTTCCTTTGGCATGCCCTTTGCAGCTTCACTCCAAACGGGGCTCTCCGCTTCATCCATCCCCTGACTCCATACTAGCACCAACGGGCTGCTAAAGCGTTTCGCAGAAAACACCAAGGAACCTGTTTCTCACTCCAAGCACAAAGCGTGCGCAGCACGAGTCTTGGCACAGCAAAACACTTCCTTTGGCATGCCCTTTGCAGCTTCACTCCAAACGGGGCTCTCCGCTTCATCCATCCCCTGACTCCATACTAGCACCAACGGGCTGCTAAAGCGTTTCGCAGAAAACACCAAGGAACCTGTTTCTCACTCCAAGCACAAAGCGTGCGCAGCACGAGTCTTGGCACAGCAAAACACTTCCTTTGGCATGCCCTTTGCAGCCTCACTCCAAACGGGGCTCTCCGCTTCATCCATCCCCTGACTCCATACTAGCACCAACGGGCTGCTAAAGCGTTTCGCAGAAAACACCAAGGAACCTGTTTCTCACTCCAAGCACAAAGTGTGCGCAGCACGAGTCTTGGCACAGCAAAACACTTCTCTTCGCATGCCCTTTGCAGCCTCACTCCAAACGGGACTCCAAACGGGGCTCTCCGCTTCATCCATCCCCTGACTCCATACTAGCACCAACGGGCTGCTAAAGCGTTTCGCAAAAAACACCAAGGAACCTGTTTCTCACTCCAAGCACAAAGCGTGCGCAGCACGAGTCTTGGCACAGCAGAACACTTCCTTTGGCATGCCCTTTGCAACCTCACTCCAAACGGGGCTCTCCGCTTCATCCATCCCCTGACTCCATACTAGCACCAACGGGCTGCTAAAGCGTTTCGCAGAAAACACCAAGGAACCTGTTTCTCACTCCAAGCACAAAGCGTGCGCAGCACGAGTCTTGGCACAGCAAAACACTTCCTTTGGCATGCCCTTTGCAGCTTCACTCCAAACGGCGCTCTCCGCTTCATCCATCCCCTGACTCCATACTAGCACCAACGGGCTGCTAAAGCGTTTCGCAGAAAACACCAAGGAACCTGTTTCTCACTCCAAGCACAAAGCGTGCGCAGCACGAGTCTTGGCACAGCAAAACACTTCCTTTGGCATGCCCTTTGCAGCCTCACTCCAAACGGGGCTCTCCGCTTCATCCATCCCCTGACTCCATACTAGCACCAACGGGCTGCTAAAGCGTTTCGCAGAAAACACCAAGGAACCTGTTTCTCACTCCAAGCACAAAGCGTGCGCAGCACGAGTCTTGGCACAGCAAAACACTTCCTTTGGCATGCCCTTTGCAGCCTCACTCCAAACGGGGCTCTCTGCTTCATCCATCCCCTGACTCCATACTAGCACCAACGGGCTGCTAAAGCGTTTCGCAGAAAACACCAAGGAACCTGTTTCTCACTCCAAGCACAAAGCGTGCGCAGCACGAGTCTTGGCACAGCAGAACACTTCCTTTGGCATGCCCTTTGCAGCCTCACTCCAAATGGCGCTCTCCGCTTCATCCATCCCCTGACTCCATACTAGCACCAACGGGCTGCTAAAGCGTTTCGCAGAAAACACCAAGGAACCTGTTTCTCACTCCAAGCACAAAGCGTGCGCAGCACGAGTCTTGGCACAGCAAAACACTTCCTTTGGCATGCCCTTTGCAGCCTCACTCCAAACGGGGCTCTCCGCTTCACCCATCCCCTGACTCCATACTAGCACCAACGGGCTGCTAAAGCGTTTCGCAGAAAACACCAAGGAACCTGTTTCTCACTCCAACCACAAAGTGTGCGCAGCACGAGTCTTGGCACAGCAAAACACTTCTCTTCGCATGCCCTTTGCAGCTTCACTCCAAACGGGGCTCTCTGCTTCATCCATCCCCTGACTCCATACTAGCACCAACGGCCTGCTAAAGCGTTTCGCAGAAAACACCAAGGAACCTGTTTCTCACTCCAAGCACAAAGCGTGCGCAGCACGAGTCTTGGCACAGCAAAACACTTCCTTTGGCATGCCCTTTGCAGCTTCACTCCAAACGGCGCTCTCCGCTTCATCCATCCTCTGACTCCATACTAGCACCAACGGGCTGCTAAAGCGTTTCGCAGAAAACACCAAGGAACCTGTTTCTCACTCCAAGCACAAAGCGTGCGCAGCACGAGTCTTGGCACAGCAAAACACTTCCTTTGGCATGCCCTTTGCAGCCTCACTCCAAACGGGGCTCTCCGCTTCATCCATCCCCTGACTCCATGCTAGCACCAACGGGCTGCTAAAGCGTTTCGCAGAAAACACCAAGGAACCTGTTTCTCACTCCAAGCACAAAGCGTGCGCAGCACGAGTCTTGGCACAGCAAAACACTTCCTTTGGCATGCCCTTTGCAGCCTCACTCCAAACGGGGCTCTCCGCTTCATCCATCCCCTGACTCCATACTAGCACCAACGGGCTGCTAAAGCGTTTCGCAAAAAACACCAAGGAACCTGTTTCTCACTCCAAGCACAAAGCGTGCGCAGCACGAGTCTTGGCACAGCAGAACACTTCCCTTGTCATGCCCTTTGCAACCTCACTCCAAACGGGGCTCTCCGCTTCATCCATCCCCTGACTCCATACTAGCACCAACGGGCTGCTAAAGCGTTTCGCAGAAAACACCAAGGAACCTGTTTCTCACTCCAAGCACAAAGCGTGCGCAGCACGAGTCTTGGCACAGCAAAACACTTCCTTTGGCATGCCCTTTGCAGCTTCACTCCAAACGGCGCTCTCCGCTTCATCCATCCCCTGACTCCATACTAGCACCAACGGGCTGCTAAAGCGTTTCGCAGAAAACACCAAGGAACCTGTTTCTCACTCCAAGCACAAAGCGTGCGCAGCACGAGTCTTGGCACAGCAAAACACTTCCTTTGGCATGCCCTTTGCAGCCTCACTCCAAACGGGCCTCTCCGCTTCATCCATCCCCTGACTCCATACTAGCACTAACGGCCTGCTAAAGCGTTTCGCAGAAAACACCAAGGAACCTGTTTCTCACTCCAAGCACAAAGCGTGCGCAGCACGAGTCTTGGCACAGCAAAACACTTCCTTTGGCATGCCCTTTGCAGCCTCACTCCAAACGGCGCTCTCCGCTTCACCCATCCCCTGACTCCATACTAGCACCAACGGGCTGCTAAAGCGTTTCGCAGAAAACACCAAGGAACCTGTTTCTCACTCCAAGCACAAAGTGTGCGCAGCACGAGTCTTGGCACAGCAGAACACTTCCCTTGGCATGCCCTTTGCAGCCTGAATCCAAACGGGGTTCTCCGCTTCATCCATCCCCTGACTCCATACTAGCACCAACGGGCTGCTAAAGCGTTTTGCAGAAAACACCAAGGAACCTGTTTCTCACTCCAAGCACAAAGCGTGCGCAGCACGAGTCTTGGCACAGCAAAACACTTCCTTTGGCATGCCCTTTGCAGCTTCACTCCAAACGGCGCTCTCCGCTTCATCCATCCCCTGACTCCATACTAGCACCAACGGGCTGCTAAAGCGTTTCGCAGAAAACACCAAGGAACCTGTTTCTCACTCCAAGCACAAAGCGTGCGCAGCACGAGTCTTGGCACAGCAAAACACTTCCTTTGGCATGCCCTTTGCAGCTTCACTCCAAACGGCGCTCTCCGCTTCATCCATCCCCTGACTCCATACTAGCACCAACGGGCTGCTAAAGCGTTTCGCAGAAAACACCAAGGAACCTGTTTCTCACTCCAAGCACAAAGCGTGCGCAGCACGAGTCTTGGCACAGCAAAACACTTCCTTTGGCATGCCCTTTGCAGCCTCACTCCAAACGGGGCTCTCCGCTTCATCCATCCCCTGACTCCATACTAGCACCAACGGCCTGCTAAAGCGTTTCGCAGAAAACACCAAGGAACCTGTTTCTCACTCCAAGCACAAAGCGTGCGCAGCACGAGTCTTGGCACAGCAAAACACTTCCTTTGGCATGCCCTTTGCAGCTTCACTCCAAACGGCGCTCTCCGCTTCATCCATCCCCTGACTCCATACTAGCACCAACGGGCTGCTAAAGCGTTTCGCAGAAAACACCAAGGAACCTGTTTCTCACTCCAAGCACAAAGCGTGCGCAGCACGAGTCTTGGCACAGCAAAACACTTCCTTTGGCATGCCCTTTGCAGCTTCACTCCAAACGGCGCTCTCCGCTTCATCCATCCCCTGACTCCATACTAGCACCAACGGGCTGCTAAAGCGTTTCGCAGAAAACACCAAGGAACCTGTTTCTCACTCCAAGCACAAAGCGTGCGCAGCACGAGTCTTGGCACAGCAAAACACTTCCTTTGGCATGCCCTTTGCAGCCTCACTCCAAACGGGGCTCTCCGCTTCACCCATCCCCTGACTCCATACTAGCACCAACGGGCTGCTAAAGCGTTTCGCAGAAAACACCAAGGAACCTGTTTCTCACTCCAACCACAAAGTGTGCGCAGCACGAGTCTTGGCACAGCAAAACACTTCTCTTCGCATGCCCTTTGCAGCCTCACTCCAAACGGGGCTCTCTGCTTCATCCATCCCCTGACTCCATACTAGCACCAACGGGCTGCTAAAGCGTTTCGCAGAAAACACCAAGGAACCTGTTTCTCACTCCAAGCACAAAGCGTGCGCAGCACGAGTCTTGGCACAGCAAAACACTTCCTTTGGCATGCCCTTTGCAGCTTCACTCCAAACGGCGCTCTCCGCTTCATCCATCCCCTGACTCCATACTAGCACCAACGGGCTGCTAAAGCGTTTCGCAGAAAACACCAAGGAACCTGTTTCTCACTCCAAGCACAAAGCGTGCGCAGCACGAGTCTTGGCACAGCAAAACACTTCCTTTGGCATGCCCTTTGCAGCTTCACTCCAAACGGCGCTCTCCGCTTCATCCATCCCCTGACTCCATACTAGCACCAACGGGCTGCTAAAGCGTTTCGCAGAAAACACCAAGGAACCTGTTTCTCACTCCAAGCACAAAGCGTGCGCAGCACGAGTCTTGGCACAGCAAAACACTTCCTTTGGCATGCCCTTTGCAGCCTCACTCCAAACGGGGCTCTCCGCTTCATCCATCCCCTGACTCCATACTAGCACCAACGGGCTGCTAAAGCGTTTCGCAAAAAACACCAAGGAACCTGTTTCTCACTCCAAGCACAAAGCGTGCGCAGCACGAGTCTTGGCACAGCAGAACACTTCCCTTGGCATGCCCTTTGCAGCCTGAATCCAAACGGGGCTCTCCGCTTCATCCATCCCCTGACTCCATACTAGCACCAACGGGCTGCTAAAGCGTTTCGCAGAAAACACCAAGGAACCTGTTTCTCACTCCAAGCACAAAGCGTGCGCAGCACGAGTCTTGGCACAGCAGAACACTTCCCTTGGCATGCCCTTTGCAGCCTCACTCCAAACGGGGCTCTCCGCTTCATCCATCCCCTGACTCCATACTAGCACCAACGGGCTGCTAAAGCGTTTCGCAGAAAACACCAAGGAACCTGTTTCTCACTCCAAGCACAAAGCGTGCGCAGCACGAGTCTTGGCACAGCAAAACACTTCCTTTGGCATGCCCTTTGCAGCTTCACTCCAAACGGCGCTCTCCGCTTCATCCATCCCCTGACTCCATACTAGCACCAACGGGCTGCTAAAGCGTTTCGCAGAAAACACCAAGGAACCTGTTTCTCACTCCAAGCACAAAGCGTGCGCAGCACGAGTCTTGGCACAGCAAAACACTTCCTTTGGCATGCCCTTTGCAGCTTCACTCCAAACGGCGCTCTCCGCTTCATCCATCCCCTGACTCCATACTAGCACCAACGGGCTGCTAAAGCGTTTCGCAGAAAACACCAAGGAACCTGTTTCTCACTCCAAGCACAAAGTGTGCGCAGCACGAGTCTTGGCACAGCAAAACACTTCTCTTCGCATGCCCTTTGCAGCCTCACTCCAAACGGGGCTCTCCGCTTCATCGATCCCCTGACTCCATACTAGCACCAACGGGCTGCTAAAGCGTTTCGCAGAAAACACCAAGGAACCTGTTTCTCACTCCAAGCACAAAGCGTGCGCAGCACGAGTCTTGGCACAGCAAAACACTTCCTTTGGCATGCCCTTTGCAGCTTCACTCCAAACGGCGCTCTCCGCTTCATCCATCCCCTGACTCCATACTAGCACCAACGGGATGCTAAAGCGTTTCGCAGAAAACACCAAGGAACCTGTTTCTCACTCCAAGCACAAAGCGTGCGCAGCACGAGTCTTGGCACAGCAAAACACTTCCTTTGGCATGCCCTTTGCAGCTTCACTCCAAACGGCGCTCTCCGCTTCATCCATCCCCTGACTCCATACTAGCACCAACGGGCTGCTAAAGCGTTTCGCAGAAAACACCAAGGAACCTGTTTCTCACTCCAAGCACAAAGCGTGCGCAGCACGAGTCTTGGCACAGCAGAACACTTCCCTTCGCATGCCCTTTGCAGCCTCACTCCAAACGGGGCTCTCCGCTTCACCCATCCCCTGACTCCATACTAGCACCAACGGGCTGCTAAAGCGTTTCGCAGAAAACACCAAGGAACCTGTTTCTCACTCCAACCACAAAGTGTGCGCAGCACGAGTCTTGGCACAGCAAAACACTTCTCTTCGCATGCCCTTTGCAGCCTCACTCCAAACGGGGCTCTCTGCTTCATCCATCCCCTGACTCCATACTAGCACCAACGGGCTGCTAAAGCGTTTCGCAGAAAACACCAAGGAACCTGTTTCTCACTCCAAGCACAAAGCGTGCGCAGCACGAGTCTTGGCACAGCAAAACACTTCCTTTGGCATGCCCTTTGCAGCTTCACTCCAAACGGCGCTCTCCGCTTCATCCATCCCCTGACTCCATACTAGCACCAACGGGCTGCTAAAGCGTTTCGCAGAAAACACCAAGGAACCTGTTTCTCACTCCAAGCACAAAGCGTGCGCAGCACGAGTCTTGGCACAGCAAAACACTTCCTTTGGCATGCCCTTTGCAGCTTCACTCCAAACGGGGCTCTCCGCTTCATCCATCCCCTGACTCCATACTAGCACCAACGGGCTGCTAAAGCGTTTCGCAGAAAACACCAAGGAACCTGTTTCTCACTCCAAGCACAAAGCGTGCGCAGCACGAGTCTTGGCACAGCAAAACACTTCCTTTGGCATGCCCTTTGCAGCCTCACTCCAAACGGGCCTCTCCGCTTCATCCATCCCCTGACTCCATACTAGCACCAACGGCCTGCTAAAGCGTTTCGCAGAAAACACCAAGGAACCTGTTTCTCACTCCAAGCACAAAGCGTGCGCAGCACGAGTCTTGGCACAGCAAAACACTTCCTTTGGCATGCCCTTTGCAGCCTCACTCCAAACGGGGCTCTCCGCTTCACCCATCCCCTGACTCCATACTAGCACCAACGGGCTGCTAAAGCGTTTCGCAGAAAACACCAAGGAACCTGTTTCTCACTCCAAGCACAAAGTGTGCGCAGCACGAGTCTTGGCACAGCAAAACACTTCTCTTCGCATGCCCTTTGCAGCCTCACTCCAAACGGGGCTCTCCGCTTCATCCATCCCCTGACTCCATACTAGCACCAACGGGCTGCTAAAGCGTTTCGCAGAAAACACCAAGGAACCTGTTTCTCACTCCAACCACAAAGCGTGCGCAGCACGAGTCTTGGCACAGCAAAACACTTCTTTGGCATGCCCTTTGCAGCTTCACTCCAAACGGCGCTCTCCGCTTCATCCATCCCCTGACTCCATACTAGCACCAACGGGCTGCTAAAGCGTTTCGCAGAAAACACCAAGGAACCTGTTTCTCACTCCAAGCACAAAGCGTGCGCAGCACGAGTCTTGGCACAGCAAAACACTTCCTTTGGCATGCCCTTTGCAGCTTCACTCCAAACGGCGCTCTCCGCTTCATCCATCCCCTGACTCCATACTAGCACCAACGGGCTGCTAAAGCGTTTCGCAGAAAACACCAAGGAACCTGTTTCTCACTCCAAGCACAAAGCGTGCGCAGCACGAGTCTTGGCACAGCAAAACACTTCCTTTGGCATGCCCTTTGCAGCCTCACTCCAAACGGGGCTCTCCGCTTCATCCATCCCCTGACTCCATACTCTAGCACCAACGGGCTGCTAAAGCGTTTCGCAAAAAACACCAAGGAACCTGTTTCTCACTCCAAGCACAAAGCGTGCGCAGCACGAGTCTTGGCACAGCAGAACACTTCCCTTGTCATGCCCTTTGCAACCTCACTCCAAACGGGGCTCTCCGCTTCATCCATCCCCTGACTCCATACTAGCACCAACGGGCTGCTAAAGCGTTTCGCAGAAAACACCAAGGAACCTGTTTCTCACTCCAAGCACAAAGCGTGCGCAGCATGAGTCTTGGCACAGCAAAACACTTCCTTTGGCATGCCCTTTGCAGCTTCACTCCAAACGGCGCTCTCCGCTTCATCCATCCCCTGACTCCATACTAGCACCAACGGGCTGCTAAAGCGTTTCGCAGAAAACACCAAGGAACCTGTTTCTCACTCCAAGCACAAAGCGTGCGCAGCACGAGTCTTGGCACAGCAAAACACTTCCTTTGGCATGCCCTTTGCAGCCTCACTCCAAACGGGCCTCTCCGCTTCATCCATCCCCTGACTCCATACTAGCACCAACGGCCTGCTAAAGCGTTTCGCAGAAAACACCAAGGAACCTGTTTCTCACTCCAAGCACAAAGCGTGCGCAGCACGAGTCTTGGCACAGCAAAACACTTCCTTTGGCATGCCCTTTGCAGCCTCACTCCAAACGGGGCTCTCCGCTTCACCCATCCCCTGACTCCATACTAGCACCAACGGGCTGCTAAAGCGTTTCGCAGAAAACACCAAGGAACCTGTTTCTCACTCCAAGCACAAAGTGTGCGCAGCACGAGTCTTGGCACAGCAAAACACTTCTCTTCGCATGCCCTTTGCAGCCTCACTCCAAACGGGGCTCTCCGCTTCATCCATCCCCTGACTCCATACTAGCACCAACGGGCTGCTAAAGCGTTTCGCAGAAAACACCAAGGAACCTGTTTCTCACTCCAAGCACAAAGCGTGCGCAGCACGAGTCTTGGCACAGCAAAACACTTCCTTTGGCATGCCCTTTGCAGCCTCACTCCAAACGGGGCTCTCCGCTTCACCCATCCCCTGACTCCATACTAGCACCAACGGGCTGCTAAAGCGTTTCGCAGAAAACACCAAGGAACCTGTTTCTCACTCCAACCACAAAGTGTGCGCAGCACGAGTCTTGGCACAGCAAAACACTTCTCTTCGCATGCCCTTTGCAGCCTCACTCCAAACGGGGCTCTCTGCTTCATCCATCCCCTGACTCCATACTAGCACCAACGGGCTGCTAAAGCGTTTCGCAGAAAACACCAAGGAACCTGTTTCTCACTCCAAGCACAAAGCGTGCGCAGCACGAGTCTTGGCACAGCAAAACACTTCCTTTGGCATGCCCTTTGCAGCCTCACTCCAAACGGGGCTCTCCGCTTCATCCATCCCCTGACTCCATACTAGCACCAACGGGCTGCTAAAGCGTTTCGCAAAAAACACCAAGGAACCTGTTTCTCACTCCAAGCACAAAGCGTGCGCAGCACGAGTCTTGGCACAGCAGAACACTTCCCTTGGCATGCCCTTTGCAGCCTGAATTCAAACGGGGTTCTCCGCTTCATCCATCCCCTGACTCCATACTAGCACCAACGGGCTGCTAAAGCGTTTTGCAGAAAACACCAAGGAACCTGTTTCTCACTCCAAGCACAAAGCGTGCGCAGCACGAGTCTTGGCACAGCAAAACACTTCCTTTGGCATGCCCTTTGCAGCTTCACTCCAAACGGCGCTCTCCGCTTCATCCATCCCCTGACTCCATACTAGCACCAACGGGCTGCTAAAGCGTTTCGCAGAAAACACCAAGGAACCTGTTTCTCACTCCAAGCACAAAGCGTGCGCAGCACGAGTCTTGGCACAGCAAAACACTTCCTTTGGCATGCCCTTTGCAGCTTCACTCCAAACGGCGCTCTCCGCTTCATCCATCCCCTGACTCCATACTAGCACCAACGGGCTGCTAAAGCGTTTCGCAGAAAACACCAAGGAACCTGTTTCTCACTCCAAGCACAAAGCGTGCGCAGCACGAGTCTTGGCACAGCAAAACACTTCCTTTGGCATGCCCTTTACAGCCTCACTCCAAACGGGGCTCTCCGCTTCACCCATCCCCTGACTCCATACTAGCACCAACGGGCTGCTAAAGCGTTTCGCAGAAAACACCAAGGAACCTGTTTCTCACTCCAAGCACAAAGCGTGCGCAGCACGAGTCTTGGCACAGCAAAACACTTCCTTTGGCATGCCCTTTGCAGCCTCACTCCAAACGGGGCTCTCCGCTTCACCCATCCCCTGACTCCATACTAGCACCAACGGGCTGCTAAAGCGTTTCGCAGAAAACACCAAGGAACCTGTTTCTCACTCCAACCACAAAGTGTGCGCAGCACGAGTCTTGGCACAGCAAAACACTTCTCTTCGCATGCCCTTTGCAGCCTCACTCCAAACGGGGCTCTCTGCTTCATCCATCCCCTGACTCCATACTAGCACCAACGGCCTGCTAAAGCGTTTCGCAGAAAACACCAAGGAACCTGTTTCTCACTCCAAGCACAAAGCGTGCGCAGCACGAGTCTTGGCACAGCAAAACACTTCCTTTGGCATGCCCTTTGCAGCCTCACTCCAAACGGGGCTCTCCGCTTCACCCATCCCCTGACTCCATACTAGCACCAACGGGCTGCTAAAGCGTTTCGCAGAAAACACCAAGGAACCTGTTTCTCACTCCAAGCACAAAGCGTGCGCAGCACGAGTCTTGGCACAGCAAAACACTTCCTTTGGCATGCCCTTTGCAGCCTCACTCCAAACGGGGCTCTCCGCTTCACCCATCCCCTGACTCCATACTAGCACCAACGGGCTGCTAAAGCGTTTCGCAGAAAACACCAAGGAACCTGTTTCTCACTCCAACCACAAAGTGTGCGCAGCACGAGTCTTGGCACAGCAAAACACTTCTCTTCGCATGCCCTTTGCAGCCTCACTCCAAACGGGCCTCTCCGCTTCACCCATCCCCTGACTCCATACTAGCACCAACGGCCTGCTAAAGCGTTTCGCAGAAAACACCAAGGAACCTGTTTCTCACTCCAAGCACAAAGTGTGCGCAGCACGAGTCTTGGCACAGCAAAACACTCTCTTCGCATGCCCTTTGCAGCCTCACTCCAAACGGGGCTCTCCGCTTCATCCATCCCCTGACTCCATACTAGCACCAACGGGCTGCTAAAGCGTTTCGCAGAAAACACCAAGGAACCTGTTTCTCACTCCAAGCACAAAGCGTGCGCAGCACGAGTCTTGGCACAGCAAACACTTCCTTTGGCATGCCCTTTGCAGCCTCACTCCAAAACGGCGCTCTCCGCTTCACCCATCCCTGACTCCATACTAGCACCAACGGGCTGCTAAAGCGTTTCGCAGAAAACACCAAGGAACCTGTTTCTCACTCCAACCACAAAGTGTGCGCAGCACGAGTCTTGGCACAGCAAAATGTGGAGGCTTGTTCAAAGACAATAGTACCTTGTTAGCAGATAGTTAACCACAAGGGTGTCAGTCTTTGCAGCAGATGGGGGACAGAGCCGAGAAAGACGAGGACTGAGGAACACCTCCCCCTGCCTCGTGTGCGACGTGTCTTGCCAGAAGAAAAGAAACAAAGCCAGACAACCGCGCAGGTGGCCAGATGCTGATTGGTTGTGCGCTTTGCAACACTTGTGTTAAGAAAGTATAAAAAGAAGTCGGTTTGGAAATAAAGTTGTCTCACTCTGCACCCCAGACTGAGTCCGTTTCTTCACAAGGTGCAACAAATGGCGCCCAACGTGGGGCTCGAAGACTAGCTGTCTCTCCGGTTGTACCGCCCAGCTGAACTCCCGGGAATCACGCTGAAAGGAAGCGTAAGGATCAAGCTGAAAGGAAGCTTACTTTGTGTGCACACTAAAAGCCTCTTGAAAGGAAAGAGGTAAGTGGCTGGGAACTATGGGTTCATACCTAATGAAGGAACAAAAGGACGATTTAGAAGCTTCTCCTAAAAACTTGAAACCGCAAAGAAAAAAATTAGGTGAAGAAGAGCCGCAAAAGGTTCTTGCGTGGGCTTCTAAAGACGATCCTTCGGTGAATAGTAAGAATGTTTTTAATCTGGAAAGATGGGACCAAATTGGGGTCCGACTGTGGGATAGTGCCACGCGCGGTGATAAGGCTGCTGCTAACCTGTTGCCACAATGGCGAGTTGTATTCGAAATATTGAAATCTCATAGTGGGTTGCAGTCGAACATAAATGACGGGATCGGGACCCCTGCCATCCCCTCCGCGCCTCCTTTACCTCAATCGTCTGTCCTGATGAGAATCAGAAAAGAAAACGTGCTGCAAAAGCCTTTGCGGTACTGCCACCTGATGACCAGGACGATGATCCTTTTGGTCCGGGTCCTATTGACCCTGGAAAGGAGCCAGACCTATACCCCCCGGATCTCACGATAAATGGCGGGGAAAGGAGCCAGACCTATACCCCCCGGATCCTCACGATAAATGGGCCTCAGTAAAACGAGGAGCAAACAGGCGGGGGATGTGGGCATGCTGAAAGCCTTTCCCGTTATCTGTGCACCAGACCAGAATCCGCGTTGGGAAGGTTTGTCGTATAATCTTATTAAGGACGTGCGACGTACGGTGACAGATCATGGCCTTGGCGCACCATATACCACCCACCTTATACAATCTCTTTGTGATTCTTCGGTTTTTACTCCCCATGATTTTAAAACTTTGTTTCGCCTCATTATGACTGATATGCAATACACGATGTGGGAATCGAAAATGAGAGAGCTTGCTCGAGCTCAGGGGGAGGAAAACCAGCGGCTGTCGAAAAAAGGTCCTTTACGGGCTGTTACTGTGGACGTGCTAATGGGGGAGGGCGATCACAGTGCTACAACAGCACAAGCAGAAATCCCCCCTGAGGGCTTGCAACAAGTTAAGGCACTTGCTCTCCGCGCCCTTAAGGCCGTTCCGGAGAGTGGTAAACAAAGACAACCTTTTGTTAGCATAAGACAAGATGCGAATGAGCCATATATGAAGTTTTTGGATCGGCTTAATGAGGCTCTGGAGAAACAAACTGATAATGAACAAGCACGAAGCTACATATTTAAGCAACTAGCAGTTGAGAATGCTAACCCCGATTGCCAGAGAGTTTTGCGGCCACTAAAGAACCCTACTATTGATGACATGCTAAAAGCATGTATTAATGTCGGTACCATACAGTATGAATATTCACTGATGGCCGAAACATTTGCAACAATGTCTATGAAAAAGCCATGTTTTGCTTGTGGCCAATTTGGGCATATTCGTAAATACTGTCCAAAAACGCAAGCAAACAAAGGAGGAGCGCCTGGACTATGTCCGCGCTGCCACAAAGGACAACACTATGCTAATCAGTGTCGATCAAAATTTGATAAGGAAGGTCGACCGCTAGCCCCTTCGGGAAACTTCAAGCGGAGCGCGGCGGGGGGTCGCGCCATGACAGCAAATCACCCCTCAGAGCGGCCTCACCGGGAAGCAGCCGCCGCTTGTGCGCCAGCACAGGCGGCAGCGCCGGGGTGGACCTGGCCACCACAATAGAAGTGCTAATTACTGATACATCAGTTGTGCTAATTCCAACTGGTGTCCACGGCCCCCTGGGGCGAGGAATGGCAGAAGCCTTTTTTAACACAGTCATCACCATCATCCACACCACCGTGACATCATCCACACAGCAGTGGATGCTGTCCCAAGACAGGACATGTTATACTATCTAGTCCAGTAAATCCGTTTGTAACCTGTCTAGTAGGACAGCCTGTTGATGTTTGGCATATTTCGTTTATTGTTAGTGTGCCTGCTTTGTTTCTTGTTATGTGTTTAAGGATAGATCATTTAATTAAGTCATGGCTGTTCAAACAAAAACAAATAAAGAAGGGTGAGATGTGGAGGCTTGTTCAAAGACAATAGTACCTTGTTAGCAGATAGTTAACCACAAGGGTGTCAGTCTTTGCAGCAGATGGGGGACAGAGCCGAGAAAGACGAGGACTGAGGAACACCTCCCCCTGCCTCGTGTGCGACGTGTCTTGCCAGAAGAAAAGAAACAAAGCCAGACAACCGCGCAGGTGGCCAGATGCTGATTGGTTGTGCGCTTTGCAACACTTGTGTTAAGAAAGTATAAAAAGAAGTCGGTTTGGAAATAAAGTTGTCTCACTCTGCACCCCAGACTGAGTCCGTTTCTTCACAAGGTGCAACAGCAAAACACTTCTCTTCGCATGCCCTTTGCAGCCTCACTCCAAACGGGGCTCTCCGCTTCATCGATCCCCTGACTCCATACTAGCACCAACGGGCTGCTAAAGCGTTTCGCAGAAAACACCAAGGAACCTGTTTCTCACTCCAAGCACAAAGCGTGCGCAGCACGAGTCTTGGCACAGCAAAACACTTCCTTTGGCATGCCCTTTGCAGCCTCACTCCAAACGGGGCTCTCCGCTTCATCCATCCCCTGACTCCATACTAGCACCAACGGGCTGCTAAAGCGTTTCGCAGAAAACACCAAGGAACCTGTTTCTCACTCCAAGCACAAAGCGTGCGCAGCACGAGTCTTGGCACAGCAAAACACTTCCTTTGGCATGCCCTTTGCAGCTTCACTCCAAACGGGGCTCTCCGCTTCATCCATCCCCTGACTCCATACTAGCACCAACGGGCTGCTAAAGCGTTTCGCAGAAAACACCAAGGAACCTGTTTCTCACTCCAAGCACAAAGCGTGCGCAGCACGAGTCTTGGCACAGCAAAACACTTCCTTTGGCATGCCCTTTGCAGCCTCACTCCAAACGGGGCTCTCCGCTTCATCCATCCCCTGACTCCATACTAGCACCAACGGGCTGCTAAAGCGTTTCGCAAAAAACACCAAGGAACCTGTTTCTCACTCCAAGCACAAAGCGTGCGCAGCACGAGTCTTGGCACAGCAGAACACTTCCCTTGTCATGCCCTTTGCAACCTCACTCCAAACGGGGCTCTCCGCTTCATCCATCCCCTGACTCCATACTAGCACCAACGGGCTGCTAAAGCGTTTCGCAGAAAACACCAAGGAACCTGTTTCTCACTCCAAGCACAAAGCGTGCGCAGCACGAGTCTTGGCACAGCAAAACACTTCCTTTGGCATGCCCTTTGCAGCTTCACTCCAAACGGCGCTCTCCGCTTCATCCATCCCCTGACTCCATACTAGCACCAACGGGCTGCTAAAGCGTTTCGCAGAAAACACCAAGGAACCTGTTTCTCACTCCAAGCACAAAGCGTGCGCAGCACGAGTCTTGGCACAGCAAAACACTTCCTTTGGCATGCCCTTTGCAGCCTCACTCCAAACGGGCCTCTCCGCTTCATCCATCCCCTGACTCCATACTAGCACCAACGGCCTGCTAAAGCGTTTCGCAGAAAACACCAAGGAACCTGTTTCTCACTCCAAGCACAAAGCGTGCGCAGCACGAGTCTTGGCACAGCAAAACACTTCCTTTGGCATGCCCTTTGCAGCCTCACTCCAAACGGGGCTCTCCGCTTCACCCATCCCCTGACTCCATACTAGCACCAACGGGCTGCTAAAGCGTTTCGCAGAAAACACCAAGGAACCTGTTTCTCACTCCAACCACAAAGTGTGCGCAGCACGAGTCTTGGCACAGCAAAACACTTCTCTTCGCATGCCCTTTGCAGCCTCACTCCAAACGGGGCTCTCTGCTTCATCCATCCCCTGACTCCATACTAGCACCAACGGGCTGCTAAAGCGTTTCGCAGAAAACACCAAGGAACCTGTTTCTCACTCCAAGCACAAAGCGTGCGCAGCACGAGTCTTGGCACAGCAAAACACTTCCTTTGGCATGCCCTTTGCAGCTTCACTCCAAACGGCGCTCTCCGCTTCATCCATCCTCTGACTCCATACTAGCACCAACGGGCTGCTAAAGCGTTTCGCAGAAAACACCAAGGAACCTGTTTCTCACTCCAAGCACAAAGCGTGCGCAGCACGAGTCTTGGCACAGCAAAACACTTCCTTTGGCATGCCCTTTGCAGCTTCACTCCAAACGGGGCTCTCCGCTTCATCCATCCCCTGACTCCATGCTAGCACCAACGGGCTGCTAAAGCGTTTCGCAGAAAACACCAAGGAACCTGTTTCTCACTCCAAGCACAAAGCGTGCGCAGCACGAGTCTTGGCACAGCAAAACACTTCCTTTGGCATGCCCTTTGCAGCCTCACTCCAAACGGGGCTCTCCGCTTCATCCATCCCCTGACTCCATACTAGCACCAACGGGCTGCTAAAGCGTTTCGCAAAAAACACCAAGGAACCTGTTTCTCACTCCAAGCACAAAGCGTGCGCAGCACGAGTCTTGGCACAGCAGAACACTTCCCTTGTCATGCCCTTTGCAACCTCACTCCAAACGGGGCTCTCCGCTTCATCCATCCCCTGACTCCATACTAGCACCAACGGGCTGCTAAAGCGTTTCGCAGAAAACACCAAGGAACCTGTTTCTCACTCCAAGCACAAAGCGTGCGCAGCACGAGTCTTGGCACAGCAAAACACTTCCTTTGGCATGCCCTTTGCAGCTTCACTCCAAACGGCGCTCTCCGCTTCATCCATCCTCTGACTCCATACTAGCACCAACGGGCTGCTAAAGCGTTTCGCAGAAAACACCAAGGAACCTGTTTCTCACTCCAAGCACAAAGCGTGCGCAGCACGAGTCTTGGCACAGCAAAACACTTCCTTTGGCATGCCCTTTGCAGCTTCACTCCAAACGGGGCTCTCCGCTTCATCCATCCCCTGACTCCATGCTAGCACCAACGGGCTGCTAAAGCGTTTCGCAGAAAACACCAAGGAACCTGTTTCTCACTCCAAGCACAAAGCGTGCGCAGCACGAGTCTTGGCACAGCAAAACACTTCCTTTGGCATGCCCTTTGCAGCCTCACTCCAAACGGGGCTCTCCGCTTCATCCATCCCCTGACTCCATACTAGCACCAACGGGCTGCTAAAGCGTTTCGCAAAAAACACCAAGGAACCTGTTTCTCACTCCAAGCACAAAGCGTGCGCAGCACGAGTCTTGGCACAGCAAAACACTTCCCTTGTCATGCCCTTTGCAACCTCACTCCAAACGGGGCTCTCCGCTTCATCCATCCCCTGACTCCATACTAGCACCAACGGGCTGCTAAAGCGTTTCGCAGAAAACACCAAGGAACCTGTTTCTCACTCCAAGCACAAAGCGTGCGCAGCACGAGTCTTGGCACAGCAAAACACTTCCTTTGGCATGCCCTTTGCAGCTTCACTCCAAACGGCGCTCTCCGCTTCATCCATCCCCTGACTCCATACTAGCACCAACGGGCTGCTAAAGCGTTTCGCAGAAAACACCAAGGAACCTGTTTCTCACTCCAAGCACAAAGCGTGCGCAGCACGAGTCTTGGCACAGCAAAACACTTCCTTTGGCATGCCCTTTGCAGCCTCACTCCAAACGGGCCTCTCCGCTTCATCCATCCCCTGACTCCATACTAGCACCAACGGCCTGCTAAAGCGTTTCGCAGAAAACACCAAGGAACCTGTTTCTCACTCCAAGCACAAAGCGTGCGCAGCACGAGTCTTGGCACAGCAAAACACTTCCTTTGGCATGCCCTTTGCAGCCTCACTCCAAACGGGGCTCTCCGCTTCATCCATCCCCTGACTCCATACTAGCACCAACGGGCTGCTAAAGCGTTTCGCAAAAAACACCAAGGAACCTGTTTCTCACTCCAAGCACAAAGCGTGCGCAGCACGAGTCTTGGCACAGCAGAACACTTCCCTTGTCATGCCCTTTGCAACCTCACTCCAAACGGGGCTCTCCGCTTCATCCATCCCCTGACTCCATACTAGCACCAACGGGCTGCTAAAGCGTTTCGCAGAAAACACCAAGGAACCTGTTTCTCACTCCAAGCACAAAGCGTGCGCAGCACGAGTCTTGGCACAGCAAAACACTTCCTTTGGCATGCCCTTTGCAGCTTCACTCCAAACGGCGCTCTCCGCTTCATCCATCCTCTGACTCCATACTAGCACCAACGGGCTGCTAAAGCGTTTCGCAGAAAACACCAAGGAACCTGTTTCTCACTCCAAGCACAAAGCGTGCGCAGCACGAGTCTTGGCACAGCAAAACACTTCCTTTGGCATGCCCTTTGCAGCTTCACTCCAAACGGGGCTCTCCGCTTCATCCATCCCCTGACTCCATGCTAGCACCAACGGGCTGCTAAAGCGTTTCGCAGAAAACACCAAGGAACCTGTTTCTCACTCCAAGCACAAAGCGTGCGCAGCACGAGTCTTGGCACAGCAAAACACTTCCTTTGGCATGCCCTTTGCAGCCTCACTCCAAACGGCGCTCTCCGCTTCATCCATCCCCTGACTCCATACTAGCACCAACGGGCTGCTAAAGCGTTTCGCAAAAAACACCAAGGAACCTGTTTCTCACTCCAAGCACAAAGCGTGCGCAGCACGAGTCTTGGCACAGCAGAACACTTCTCTTCGCATGCCCTTTGCAGCCTCACTCCAAACGGGGCTCTCTGCTTCATCCATCCCCTGACTCCATACTAGCACCAACGGGCTGCTAAAGCGTTTCGCAGAAAACACCAAGGAACCTGTTTCTCACTCCAAGCACAAAGCGTGCGCAGCACGAGTCTTGGCACAGCAAAACACTTCCTTTGGCATGCCCTTTGCAGCTTCACTCCAAACGGCGCTCTCCGCTTCATCCATCCCCTGACTCCATACTAGCACCAACGGGCTGCTAAAGCGTTTCGCAGAAAACACCAAGGAACCTGTTTCTCACTCCAAGCACAAAGCGTGCGCAGCACGAGTCTTGGCACAGCAAAACACTTCCTTTGGCAAGCCCTTTGCAGCTTCACTCCAAACGGCGCTCTCCGCTTCATCCATCCCCTGACTCCATACTAGCACCAACGGGCTGCTAAAGCGTTTCGCAGAAAACACCAAGGAACCTGTTTCTCACTCCAAGCACAAAGCGTGCGCAGCACGAGTCTTGGCACAGCAAAACACTTCCTTTGGCATGCCCTTTGCAGCCTCACTCCAAACGGGGCTCTCCGCTTCATCCATCCCCTGACTCCATACTAGCACCAACGGGCTGCTAAAGCGTTTCGCAAAAAACACCAAGGAACCTGTTTCTCACTCCAAGCACAAAGCGTGCGCAGCACGAGTCTTGGCACAGCAGAACACTTCCCTTGGCATGCCCTTTGCAGCCTGAATCCAAACGGGGTTCTCCGCTTCATCCATCCCCTGACTCCATACTAGCACCAACGGGCTGCTAAAGCGTTTTGCAGAAAACACCAAGGAACCTGTTTCTCACTCCAAGCACAAAGCGTGCGCAGCACGAGTCTTGGCACAGCAAAACACTTCCTTTGGCATGCCCTTTGCAGCTTCACTCCAAACGGCGCTCTCCGCTTCATCCATCCCCTGACTCCATACTAGCACCAACGGGCTGCTAAAGCGTTTCGCAGAAAACACCAAGGAACCTGTTTCTCACTCCAAGCACAAAGCGTGCGCAGCACGAGTCTTGGCACAGCAAAACACTTCCTTTGGCATGCCCTTTGCAGCTTCACTCCAAACGGCGCTCTCCGCTTCATCCATCCCCTGACTCCATACTAGCACCAACGGGCTGCTAAAGCGTTTCGCAGAAAACACCAAGGAACCTGTTTCTCACTCCAAGCACAAAGCGTGCGCAGCACGAGTCTTGGCACAGCAAAACACTTCCTTTGGCATGCCCTTTGCAGCCTCACTCCAAACGGGGCTCTCCGCTTCACCCATCCCCTGACTCCATACTAGCACCAACGGGCTGCTAAAGCGTTTCGCAGAAAACACCAAGGAACCTGTTTCTCACTCCAAGCACAAAGCGTGCGCAGCACGAGTCTTGGCACAGCAAAACACTTCCTTTGGCATGCCCTTTGCAGCCTCACTCCAAACGGGGCTCTCCGCTTCACCCATCCCCTGACTCCATACTAGCACCAACGGGCTGCTAAAGCGTTTCGCAGAAAACACCAAGGAACCTGTTTCTCACTCCAACCACAAAGTGTGCGCAGCACGAGTCTTGGCACAGCAAAACACTTCTCTTCGCATGCCCTTTGCAGCCTCACTCCAAACGGGGCTCTCCGCTTCATCCATCCCCTGACTCCATACTAGCACCAATGGGCTGCTAAAGCGTTTCGCAGAAAACACCAAGGAACCTGTTTCTCACTCCAAGCACAAAGCGTGCGCAGCACGAGTCTTGGCACAGCAAAACACTTCCTTTGGCATGCCCTTTGCAGCCTCACTCCAAACGGGGCTCTCCGCTTCACCCATCCCCTGACTCCATACTAGCACCAACGGGCTGCTAAAGCGTTTCGCAGAAAACACCAAGGAACCTGTTTCTCACTCCAAGCACAAAGTGTGCGCAGCACGAGTCTTGGCACAGCAAAACACTTCTCTTCGCATGCCCTTTGCAGCCTCACTCCAAACGGGGCTCTCCGCTTCATCCATCCCCTGACTCCATACTAGCACCAACGGGCTGCTAAAGCGTTTCGCAGAAAACACCAAGGAACCTGTTTCTCACTCCAAGCACAAAGCGTGCGCAGCACGAGTCTTGGCACAGCAAAACACTTCCTTTGGCATGCCCTTTGCAGCCTCACTCCAAACGGGGCTCTCCGCTTCACCCATCCCCTGACTCCATACTAGCACCAACGGGCTGCTAAAGCGTTTCGCAAAAAACACCAGGGAACCTGTTTCTCACTCCAACCACAAAGTGTGCGCAGCACGAGTCTTGGCACAGCAAAACACTTCTCTTCGCATGCCCTTTGCAGCCTCACTCCAAACGGGGCTCTCCGCTTCATCGATCCCCTGACTCCATACTAGCACCAACGGGCTGCTAAAGCGTTTCGCAGAAAACACCAAGGAACCTGTTTCTCACTCCAAGCACAAAGCGTGCGCAGCACGAGTCTTGGCACAGCAAAACACTTCCTTTGGCATGCCCTTTGCAGCCTCACTCCAAACGGGGCTCTCCGCTTCATCCATCCCCTGACTCCATACTAGCACCAACGGGCTGCTAAAGCGTTTCGCAGAAAACACCAAGGAACCTGTTTCTCACTCCAAGCACAAAGCGTGCGCAGCACGAGTCTTGGCACAGCAGAACACTTCCCTTGGCATGCCCTTTGCAGCCTCACTCCAAACGGGGCTCTCCGCTTCATCCATCCCCTGACTCCATACTAGCACCAACGGGCTGCTAAAGCGTTTCGCAGAAAACACCAAGGAACCTGTTTCTCACTCCAAGCACAAAGCGTGCGCAGCACGAGTCGTGGCACAGCAGAACACTTTCTTTGGCATGCCCTTTGCAGCCTCACTCCAAACGGGGCTCTCTGCTTCATCCATCCCCTGACTCCATACTAGCACCAACGGGCTGCTAAAGCGTTTCGCAGAAAACACCAAGGAACCTGTTTCTCACTCCAAGCACAAAGCGTGTGCAGCACGAGTCTTGGCACAGCAGAACACTTCCTTTGGCATGCCCTTTGCAGCCTCACTCCAAATGGCGCTCTCCGCTTCATCCATCCCCTGACTCCATACTAGCACCAACGGGCTGCTAAAGCGTTTCGCAGAAAACACCAAGGAACCTGTTTCTCACTCCAAGCACAAAGTGTGCGCAGCACGAGTCTTGGCACAGCAAAACACTTCCTTTGGCATGCCCTTTGCAGCCTCACTCCAAACGGGGCTCTCCGCTTCACCCATCCCCTGACTCCATACTAGCACCAACGGGCTGCTAAAGCGTTTCGCAGAAAACACCAAGGAACCTGTTTCTCACTCCAAGCACAAAGTGTGCGCAGCACGAGTCTTGGCACAGCAAAACACTTCTCTTCGCATGCCCTTTGCAGCCTCACTCCAAACGGGGCTCTCTGCTTCATCCATCCCCTGACTCCATACTAGCACCAACGGGCTGCTAAAGCGTTTCGCAGAAAACACCAAGGAACCTGTTTCTCACTCCAAGCACAAAGCGTGCGCAGCACGAGTCTTGGCACAGCAAAACACTTCCTTTGGCATGCCCTTTGCAGCTTCACTCCAAACGGCGCTCTCCGCTTCATCCATCCCCTGACTCCATACTAGCACCAACGGGCTGCTAAAGCGTTTCGCAGAAAACACCAAGGAACCTGTTTCTCACTCCAAGCACAAAGCGTGCGCAGCACGAGTCTTGGCACAGCAAAACACTTCCTTTGGCATGCCCTTTGCAGCTTCACTCCAAACGGCGCTCTCCGCTTCATCCATCCCCTGACTCCATACTAGCACCAACGGGCTGCTAAAGCGTTTCGCAGAAAACACCAAGGAACCTGTTTCTCACTCCAAGCACAAAGCGTGCGCAGCACGAGTCTTGGCACTTCAGAACACTTCCTTTGGCATGCCCTTTGCAGCCTCACTCCAAACGGCGCTCTCCGCTTCATCCATCCCCTGACTCCATACTAGCACCAACGGGCTGCTAAAGCGTTTCGCAGAAAACACCAAGGAACCTGTTTCTCACTCCAAGCACAAAGCGTGCGCAGCACGAGTCTTGGCACAGCAAAACACTTCCTTTGGCATGCCCTTTGCAGCCTCACTCCAAACGGGGCTCTCCGCTTAATCCATCCCCTGACTCCATACTAGCACCAACGGGCTGCTAAAGCGTTTCGCAGAAAACACCAAGGAACCTGTTTCTCACTCCAAGCACAAAGCGTGCGCAGCACGAGTCTTGGCACAGCAAAACACTTCCTTTGGCATGCCCTTTGCAGCCTCACTCCAAACGGGGCTCTCCGCTTCACCCATCCCCTGACTCCATACTAGCACCAACGGGCTGCTAAAGCGTTTCGCAGAAAACACCAAGGAACCTGTTTCTCACTCCAAGCACAAAGTGTGCGCAGCACGAGTCTTGGCACAGCAAAACACTTCTCTTCGCATGCCCTTTGCAGCCTCACTCCAAACGGCGCTCTCCGCTTCATCCATCCCCTGACTCCATACTAGCACCAACGGGCTGCTAAAGCGTTTCGCAGAAAACACCAAGGAACCTGTTTCTCACTCCAAGCACAAAGCGTGCGCAGCACGAGTCTTGGCACAGCAAAACACTTCCTTTGGCATGCCCTTTGCAGCCTCACTCCAAACGGGGCTCTCCGCTTCATCCATCCCCTGACTCCATACTAGCACCAACGGGCTGCTAAAGCGTTTCGCAGAAAACACCAAGGAACCTGTTTCTCACTCCAACCACAAAGTGTGCGCAGCACGAGTCTTGGCACAGCAAAACACTTCTCTTCGCATGCCCTTTGCAGCCTCACTCCAAACGGGGCTCTCTGCTTCATCCATCCCCTGACTCCATACTAGCACTAACGGGCTGCTAAAGCGTTTCGCAGAAAACACCAAGGAACCTGTTTCTCACTCCAAGCACAAAGCGTGCGCAGCACGAGTCTTGGCACAGCAAAACACTTCCTTTGGCATGCCCTTTGCAGCTTCACTCCAAACGGCGCTCTCCGCTTCATCCATCCCCTGACTCCATACTAGCACCAACGGGCTGCTAAAGCGTTTCGCAGAAAACACCAAGGAACCTGTTTCTCACTCCAAGCACAAAGCGTGCGCAGCACGAGTCTTGGCACAGCAAAACACTTCCTTTGGCATGCCCTTTGCAGCTTCACTCCAAACGGGGCTCTCCGCTTCATCCATCCCCTGACTCCATACTAGCACCAACGGGCTGCTAAAGCGTTTCGCAGAAAACACCAAGGAACCTGTTTCTCACTCCAAGCACAAAGCGTGCGCAGCACGAGTCTTGGCACAGCAAAACACTTCCTTTGGCATGCCCTTTGCAGCCTCACTCCAAACGGGGCTCTCCGCTTCATCCATCCCCTGACTCCATACTAGCACCAACGGGCTGCTAAAGCGTTTCGCAGAAAACACCAAGGAACCTGTTTCTCACTCCAAGCACAAAGTGTGCGCAGCACGAGTCTTGGCACAGCAAAACACTTCCTTTGGCATGCCCTTTGCAGCCTCAATCCAAACGGGGCTCTCCGCTTCATCCATCCCCTGACTCCATACTAGCACCAACGGCCTGCTAAAGCGTTTCGCAGAAAACACCAAGGAACCTGTTTCTCACTCCAAGCACAAAGCGTGCGCAGCACGAGTCTTGGCACAGCAAAACACTTCCTTTGGCATGCCCTTTGCAGCCTCACTCCAAACGGGGCTCTCCGCTTCACCCATCCCCTGACTCCATACTAGCACCAACGGGCTGCTAAAGCGTTTTGCAGAAAACACCAAGGAACCTGTTTCTCACTCCAACCACAAAGTGTGCGCAGCACGAGTCTTGGCACAGCAAAACACTTCTCTTCGCATGCCCTTTGCAGCCTCACTCCAAACGGGGCTCTCCGCTTCATCGATCCCCTGACTCCATACTAGCACCAACGGGCTGCTAAAGCGTTTCGCAGAAAACACCAAGGAACCTGTTTCTCACTCCAAGCACAAAGCGTGCGCAGCACGAGTCTTGGCACAGCAAAACACTTCCTTTGGCATGCCCTTTGCAGCCTCACTCCAAACGGGGCTCTCCGCTTCATCCATCCCCTGACTCCATACTAGCACCAACGGGCTGCTAAAGCGTTTCGCAGAAAACACCAAGGAACCTGTTTCTCACTCCAAGCACAAAGCGTGCGCAGCACGAGTCTTGGCACTTCAGAACACTTCCCTTGGCATGCCCTTTGCAGCCTCACTCCAAACGGGGCTCTCCGCTTCATCCATCCCCTGACTCCATACTAGCACCAACGGGCTGCTAAAGCGTTTCGCAGAAAACACCAAGGAACCTGTTTCTCACTCCAAGCACAAAGCGTGCGCAGCACGAGTCTTGGCACAGCAGAACACTTCCTTTGGCATGCCCTTTGCAGCCTCACTCCAAACGGGGCTCTCTGCTTCATCCATCCCCTGACTCCATACTAGCACCAACGGGCTGCTAAAGCGTTTCGCAGAAAACACCAAGGAACCTGTTTCTCACTCCAAGCACAAAGCGTGCGCAGCACGAGTCTTGGCACAGCAGAACACTTCCTTTGGCATGCCCTTTGCAGCCTCACTCCAAATGTTGCTCTCCGCTTCATCCATCCCCTGACTCCATACTAGCACCAACGGGCTGCTAAAGCGTTTCGCAGAAAACACCAAGGAACCTGTTTCTCACTCCAAGCACAAAGCGTGCGCAGCACGAGTCTTGGCACAGCAAAACACTTCCTTTGGCATGCCCTTTGCAGCCTCACTCCAAACGGGGCTCTCCGCTTCACCCATCCCCTGACTCCATACTAGCACCAACGGGCTGCTAAAGCGTTTCGCAGAAAACACCAAGGAACCTGTTTCTCACTCCAAGCACAAAGTGTGCGCAGCACGAGTCTTGGCACAGCAAAACACTTCTCTTCGCATGCCCTTTGCAGCCTCACTCCAAACGGGGCTCTCTGCTTCATCCATCCCCTGACTCCATACTAGCACCAACGGGCTGCTAAAGCGTTTCGCAGAAAACACCAAGGAACCTGTTTCTCACTCCAAGCACAAAGCGTGCGCAGCACGAGTCTTGGCACAGCAAAACACTTCCTTTGGCATGCCCTTTGCAGCTTCACTCCAAACGGCGCTCTCCGCTTCATCCATCCCCTGACTCCATACTAGCACCAACGGGCTGCTAAAGCGTTTCGCAGAAAACACCAAGGAACCTGTTTCTCACTCCAAGCACAAAGCGTGCGCAGCACGAGTCTTGGCACAGCAAAACACTTCCTTTGGCATGCCCTTTGCAGCTTCACTCCAAACGGCGCTCTCCGCTTCATCCATCCCCTGACTCCATACTAGCACCAACGGGCTGCTAAAGCGTTTCGCAGAAAACACCAAGGAACCTGTTTCTCACTCCAAGCACAAAGCGTGCGCAGCACGAGTCTTGGCACAGCAAAACACTTCCTTTGGCATGCCCTTTGCAGCCTCACTCCAAACGGGGCTCTCCGCTTCATCCATCCTCTGACTCCATACTAGCACCAACGGGCTGCTAAAGCGTTTCGCAGAAAACACCAAGGAACCTGTTTCTCACTCCAAGCACAAAGCGTGCGCAGCACGAGTCTTGGCACAGCAAAACACTTCCTTTGGCATGCCCTTTGCAGCCTCACTCCAAACGGGGCTCTCCGCTTCATCCATCCCCTGACTCCATACTAGCACCAACGGGCTGCTAAAGCGTTTCGCAGAAAACACCAAGGAACCTGTTTCTCACTCCAAGCACAAAGCGTGCGCAGCACGAGTCTTGGCACAGCAAAACACTTCCTTTGGCATGCCCTTTGCAGCCTCACTCCAAACGGGGCTCTCCGCTTCACCCATCCCCTGACTCCATACTAGCACCAACGGGCTGCTAAAGCGTTTCGCAGAAAACACCAAGGAACCTGTTTCTCACTCCAAGCACAAAGCGTGCGCAGCACGAGTCTTGGCACAGCAGAACACTTCCTTTGGCATGCCCTTTGCAGCCTCACTCCAAACGGGGCTCTCTGCTTCATCCATCCCCTGACTCCATACTAGCACCAACGGGCTGCTAAAGCGTTTCGCAGAAAACACCAAGGAACCTGTTTCTCACTCCAAGCACAAAGCGTGCGCAGCACGAGTCTTGGCACAGCAGAACACTTCCTTTGGCATGCCCTTTGCAGCCTCACTCCAAATGGCGCTCTCCGCTTCATCCATCCCCTGACTCCATACTAGCACCAACAGGCTGCTAAAGCGTTTCGCAGAAAACACCAAGGAACCTGTTTCTCACTCCAAGCACAAAGCGTGCGCAGCACGAGTCTTGGCACAGCAAAACACTTCCTTTGGCATGCCCTTTGCAGCCTCACTCCAAACGGGGCTCTCCGCTTCACCCATCCCCTGACTCCATACTAGCACCAACGGGCTGCTAAAGCGTTTCGCAGAAAACACCAAGGAACCTGTTTCTCACTCCAAGCACAAAGTGTGCGCAGCACGAGTCTTGGCACAGCAAAACACTTCTCTTCGCATGCCCTTTGCAGCCTCACTCCAAACGGGGCTCTCTGCTTCATCCATCCCCTGACTCCATACTAGCACCAACGGGCTGCTAAAGCGTTTCGCAGAAAACACCAAGGAACCTGTTTCTCACTCCAACCACAAAGCGTGCGCAGCACGAGTCTTGGCACAGCAAAACACTTCCTTTGGCATGCCCTTTGCAGCCTCACTCCAAACGGGGCTCTCCGCTTCATCCATCCTCTGACTCCATACTAGCACCAACGGGCTGCTAAAGCGTTTCGCAGAAAACACCAAGGAACCTGTTTCTCACTCCAAGCACAAAGCGTGCGCAGCACGAGTCTTGGCACAGCAGAACACTTCCCTTGGCATGCCCTTTGCAGCTTCACTCCAAACGGCGCTCTCCGCTTCATCCATCCCCTGACTCCATACTAGCACCAACGGGCTGCTAAAGCGTTTCGCAGAAAACACCAAGGAACCTGTTTCTCACTCCAAGCACAAAGCGTGCGCAGCACGAGTCTTGGCACAGCAAAACACTTCCTTTGGCATGCCCTTTGCAGCCTCACTCCAAACGGGGCTCTCCGCTTCATCCATCCCCTGACTCCATACTAGCACCAACGGGCTGCTAAAGCGTTTCGCAGAAAACACCAAGGAACCTGTTTCTCACTCCAAGCACAAAGTGTGCGCAGCACGAGTCTTGGCACAGCAAAACACTTCTCTTCGCATGCCCTTTGCAGCCTCACTCCAAACGGGGCTCTCTGCTTCATCCATCCCCTGACTCCATACTAGCACCAACGGGCTGCTAAAGCGTTTCGCAGAAAACACCAAGGAACCTGTTTCTCACTCCAAGCACAAAGCGTGCGCAGCACGAGTCTTGGCACAGCAAAACACTTCCTTTGGCATGCCCTTTGCAGCTTCACTCCAAACGGGGCTCTCCGCTTCATCCATCCCCTGACTCCATACTAGCACCAACGGGCTGCTAAAGCGTTTCGCAGAAAACACCAAGGAACCTGTTTCTCACTCCAAGCACAAAGCGTGCGCAGCACGAGTCTTGGCACAGCAAAACACTTCCTTTGGCATGCCCTTTGCAGCCTCACTCCAAACGGGGCTCTCCGCTTCATCCATCCCTGACTCCATACTAGCACCAACGGGCTGCTAAAGCGTTTCGCAAAAAACACCAAGGAACCTGTTTCTCACTCCAAGCACAAAGCGTGCGCAGCACGAGTCTTGGCACAGCAGAACACTTCCCTTGGCATGCCCTTTGCAACCTCACTCCAAACGGGGGCTCTCCGCTTCATTCCATCCCCTGACTCCATACTAGCACCAACGGGCTGCTAAAGCGTTTCGCAGAAAACACCAAGGAACCTGTTTCTCACTCCAAGCACAAAGCGTGCGCAGCACGAGTCTTGGCACAGCAAAACACTTCCTTTGGCATGCCCTTTGCAGCTTCACTCCAAACGGCGCTCTCCGCTTCATCCATCCCCTGACTCCATACTAGCACCAACGGGCTGCTAAAGCGTTTCGCAGAAAACACCAAGGAACCTGTTTCTCACTCCAAGCACAAAGCGTGCGCAGCACGAGTCTTGGCACAGCAAAACACTTCCTTTGGCATGCCCTTTGCAGCTTCACTCCAAACGGCGCTCATCCGCTTCATCCATCCCCTGACTCCATACTAGCACCAACGGGCTGCTAAAGCGTTTCGCAGAAAACACCAAGGAACCTGTTTCTCACTCCAAGCACAAAGCGTGCGCAGCACGAGTCTTGGCACAGCAAAACACTTCCTTTGGCATGCCCTTTGCAGCTTCACTCCAAACGGCGCTCATCCGCTTCATCCATCCCCTGACTCCATACTAGCACCAACGGGCTGCTAAAGCGTTTCGCAGAAAACACCAAGGAACCTGTTTCTCACTCCAAGCACAAAGCGTGCGCAGCACGAGTCTTGGCACAGCAAAACACTTCCTTTGGCATGCCCTTTGCAGCTTCACTCCAAACGGGGCTCTCCGCTTCATCCATCCCCTGACTCCATACTAGCACCAACGGGCTGCTAAAGCGTTTCGCAGAAAACACCAAGGAACCTGTTTCTCACTCCAAGCACAAAGCGTGCGCAGCACGAGTCTTGGCACAGCAAAACACTTCCTTTGGCATGCCCTTTGCAGCCTCACTCCAAACGGGGCTCTCCGCTTCATCCATCCCCTGACTCCATACTAGCACCAACGGGCTGCTAAAGCGTTTCGCAGAAAACACCAAGGAACCTGTTTCTCACTCCAAGCACAAAGCGTGCGCAGCACGAGTCTTGGCACTTCAGAACACTTCCCTTGGCATGCCCTTTGCAGCCTCACTCCAAACGGGGCTCTCCGCTTCATCCATCCCCTGACTCCATACTAGCACCAACGGGCTGCTAAAGCGTTTCGCAGAAAACACCAAGGAACCTGTTTCTCACTCCAAGCACAAAGCGTGCGCAGCACGAGTCTTGGCACAGCAGAACACTTCCTTTGGCATGCCCTTTGCAGCCTCACTCCAAACGGGGCTCTCTGCTTCATCCATCCCCTGACTCCATACTAGCACCAACGGGCTGCTAAAGCGTTTCGCAGAAAACACCAAGGAACCTGTTTCTCACTCCAAGCACAAAGCGTGCGCAGCACGAGTCTTGGCACAGCAGAACACTTCCTTTGGCATGCCCTTTGCAGCCTCACTCCAAATGTTGCTCTCCGCTTCATCCATCCCCTGACTCCATACTAGCACCAACGGGCTGCTAAAGCGTTTCGCAGAAAACACCAAGGAACCTGTTTCTCACTCCAAGCACAAAGCGTGCGCAGCACGAGTCTTGGCACAGCAAAACACTTCCTTTGGCATGCCCTTTGCAGCCTCACTCCAAACGGCGCTCTCCGCTTCACCCATCCCCTGACTCCATACTAGCACCAACGGGCTGCTAAAGCGTTTCGCAGAAAACACCAAGGAACCTGTTTCTCACTCCAAGCACAAAGTGTGCGCAGCACGAGTCTTGGCACAGCAAAACACTTCCTTTGGCATGCCCTTTGCAGCCTCACTCCAAACGGGGCTCTCTGCTTCATCCATCCCTGACTCCATACTAGCACCAACGGGCTGCTAAAGCGTTTCGCAGAAAACACCAAGGAACCTGTTTCTCACTCCAAGCACAAAGCGTGCGCAGCACGAGTCTTGGCACAGCAAAACACTTCCTTTGGCATGCCCTTTGCAGCTTCACTCCAAACGGCGCTCTCCGCTTCATCCATCCCCTGACTCCATACTAGCACCAACGGGCTGCTAAAGCGTTTCGCAGAAACACCAAGGAACCTGTTTCTCACTCCAAGCACAAAGCGTGCGCAGCACGAGTCTTGGCACAGCAAAACACTTCCTTTGGCATGCCCTTTGCAGCTTCACTCCAAACGGCGCTCTCCGCTTCATCCATCCCTGACTCCATACTAGCACCAACGGGCTGCTAAAGCGTTTCGCAGAAAACACCAAGGAACCTGTTTCTCACTCCAAGCACAAAGCGTGCGCAGCACGAGTCTTGGCACAGCAAAACACTTCCTTTGGCATGCCCTTTGCAGCCTCACTCCAAACGGGGCTCTCCGCTTCATCCATCCTCTGACTCCATACTAGCACCAACGGGCTGCTAAAGCGTTTCGCAGAAAACACCAAGGAACCTGTTTCTCACTCCAAGCACAAAGCGTGCGCAGCACGAGTCTTGGCACAGCAAAACACTTCCTTTGGCATGCCCTTTGCAGCCTCACTCCAAACGGCGCTCTCCGCTTCATCCATCCCTGACTCCATACTAGCACCAACGGGCTGCTAAAGCGTTTCGCAGAAAACACCAAGGAACCTGTTTCTCACTCCAAGCACAAAGCGTGCGCAGCACGAGTCTTGGCACAGCAAAACACTTCCTTTGGCATGCCCTTTGCAGCCTCACTCCAAACGGGGCTCTCCGCTTCATCCATCCCCTGACTCCATACTAGCACCAACGGGCTGCTAAAGCGTTTCGCAGAAAACACCAAGGAACCTGTTTCTCACTCCAAGCACAAAGCGTGCGCAGCACGAGTCTTGGCACAGCAAAACACTTCCTTTGGCATGCCCTTTGCAGCCTCACTCCAAACGGGGCTCTCCGCTTCACCCATCCCCTGACTCCATACTAGCACCAACGGGCTGCTAAAGCGTTTCGCAGAAAACACCAAGGAACCTGTTTCTCACTCCAAGCACAAAGTGTGCGCAGCACGAGTCTTGGCACAGCAAAACACTTCTCTTCGCATGCCCTTTGCAGCCTCACTCCAAACGGGGCTCTCCGCTTCATCCATCCCCTGACTCCATACTAGCACCAACGGGCTGCTAAAGCGTTTCGCAGAAAACACCAAGGAACCTGTTTCTCACTCCAAGCACAAAGCGTGCGCAGCACGAGTCTTGGCACAGCAAAACACTTCCTTTGGCATGCCCTTTGCAGCCTCACTCCAAACGGGGCTCTCCGCTTCATCCATCCCCTGACTCCATACTAGCAGCAACGGGCTGCTAAAGCGTTTCGCAGAAAACACCAAGGAACCTGTTTCTCACTCCAAGCACAAAGCGTGCGGCAGCACGAGTCTTGGCACAGCAGAACACTTCCCTTGGCATGCCCTTTGCAGCCTCACTCCAAACGGGGCTCTCCGCTTCATCCATCCCCTGACTCCATACTAGCACCAACGGGCTGCTAAAGCGTTTCGCAGAAAACACCAAGGAACCTGTTTCTCACTCCAAGCACAAAGCGTGCGCAGCACGAGTCTTGGCACAGCAGAACACTTCCTTGGCATGCCCTTTGCAGCCTCACTCCAAACGGGGCTCTCCGCTTCATCCATCCCCTGACTCCATACTAGCACCAACGGGCTGCTAAAGCGTTTCGCAGAAAACACCAAGGAACCTGTTTCTCACTCCAAGCACAAAGCGTGCGCAGCACGAGTCTTGGCACAGCAGAACACTTCCTTTGGCATGCCCTTTGCAGCTTCACTCCAAACGGGGCTCTCCGCTTCATCCATCCCCTGACTCCATACTAGCACCAACGGGCTGCTAAAGCGTTTCGCAGAAAACACCAAGGAACCTGTTTCTCACTCCAAGCACAAAGCGTGCGCAGCACGAGTCTTGGCACAGCAAAACACTTCCTTTGGCATGCCCTTTGCAGCCTCACTCCAAACGGGGCTCTCCGCTTCACCCATCCCCTGACTCCATACTAGCACCAACGGGCTGCTAAAGCGTTTCGCAGAAAACACCAAGGAACCTGTTTCTCACTCCAAGCACAAAGTGTGCGCAGCACGAGTCTTGGCACAGCAAAACACTTCTCTTCGCATGCCCTTTGCAGCCTCACTCCAAACGGGGCTCTCTGCTTCATCCATCCCTGACTCCATACTAGCACCAACGGGCTGCTAAAGCGTTTCGCAGAAAACACCAAGGAACCTGTTTCTCACTCCAAGCACAAAGCGTGCGCAGCACGAGTCTTGGCACAGCAAAACACTTCCTTTGGCATGCCCTTTGCAGCTTCACTCCAAACGGCGCTCTCCGCTTCATCCATCCCTGACTCCATACTAGCACCAACGGGCTGCTAAAGCGTTTCGCGGAAAACACCAAGGAACCTGTTTCTCACTCCAAGCACAAAGCGTGCGCAGCACGAGTCTTGGGCACAGCAAAAACACTTCCTTTGGCATGCCCTTTGCAGCTTCACTCCAAACGGCGCTCTCCGCTTCATCCATCCCCTGACTCCATACTAGCACCAACGGGCTGCTAAAGCGTTTCGCAGAAAACACCAAGGAACCTGTTTCTCACTCCAAGCACAAAGCGTGCGCAGCACGAGTCTTGGCACAGCAAAACACTTCTTTGGCATGCCCTTTGCAGCCTCACTCCAAACGGGGCTCTCCGCTTCATCCATCCTCTGACTCCATACTAGCACCAACGGGCTGCTAAAGCGGTTTCGCAGAAAACACCAAGGAACCTGTTTCTCACTCCAAGCACAAAGCGTGCGCAGCACGAGTCTTGGCACAGCAGAACACTTCCCTTGGCATGCCCTTTGCAGCTTCACTCCAAACGGGGCTCTCCGCTTCATCCATCCCCTGACTCCATACTAGCACCAACGGGCTGCCAAAGCGTTTCGCAGAAAACACCAAGGAACCTGTTTCTCACTCCAAGCACAAAGCGTGCGCAGCACGAGTCTTGGCACAGCAAAACACTTCCTTTGGCATGCCCTTTGCAGCCTCACTCCAAACGGCGCTCTCCGCTTCATCCATCCCCTGACTCCATACTAGCACCAACGGGCTGCTAAAGCGTTTCGCAGAAAACACCAAGGAACCTGTTTCTCACTCCAAGCACAAAGCGTGCGCAGCACGAGTCTTGGCACAGCAAAACACTTCCTTTGGCATGCCCTTTGCAGCCTCACTCCAAACGGGGCTCCTCCGCTTCATCCATCCCCTGACTCCATACTAGCACCAACGGGCTGCTAAAGCGTTTCGCAGAAAACACCAAGGAACCTGTTTCTCACTCCAAGACTCGTGCTGCGCACGATGCTTTGTGCTTGGAGTGAGAAACAGGTTCCTTGGTGTTTTCTGCGAAACGCTTTAGCAGCCCGTTGGTGCTAGTATGGAGTCAGGGGATGGATGAAGCGGAGAGCCCCGTTTGGAGTGAGGCTGCAAAGGGCATGCCAAAGGAAGTGTTTTGCTGTGCCAAGACTCGTGCTGCGCACGCTTTGTGCTTGGAGTGAGAAACAGGTTCCTTGGTGTTTTCTGCGAAACGCTTTAGGCAGCCCGTTGGTGCTAGTATGGAGTCAGGGGATGGATGAAGCGGAGAGCGCCGTTTGGAGTGAGGCTGCAAAGGGCATGCCAAAGGAAGTGTTTTGCTGTGCCAAGACTCGTGCTGCGCACGCTTTGTGCTTGGAGTGAGAAACAGGTTCCTTGGTGTTTTCTGCGAAACGCTTTGGCAGCCCGTTGGTGCTAGTATGGAGTCAGGGGATGGATGAAGCGGAGAGCCCCGTTTGGAGTGAAGCTGCAAAGGGCATGCCAAGGGAAGTGTTCTGCTGTGCCAAGACTCGTGCTGCGCACGCTTTGTGCTTGGAGTGAGAAACAGGTTCCTTGGTGTTTTCTGCGAAACGCTTTAGCAGCCCGTTGGTGCTAGTATGGAGTCAGAGGATGGATGAAGCGGAGAGCCCCGTTTGGAGTGAGGCTGCAAAGGGCATGCCAAAGGAAGTGTTTTGCTGTGCCAAGACTCGTGCTGCGCACGCTTTGTGCTTGGAGTGAGAAACAGGTTCCTTGGTGTTTTCTGCGAAACGCTTTAGCAGCCCGTTGGTGCTAGTATGGAGTCAGGGGATGGATGAAGCGGAGAGCGCCGTTTGGAGTGAAGCTGCAAAGGGCATGCCAAAGGAAGTGTTTTGCTGTGCCAAGACTCGTGCTGCGCACGCTTTGTGCTTGGAGTGAGAAACAGGTTCCTTGGTGTTTTCCGCGAAACGCTTTAGCAGCCCGTTGGTGCTAGTATGGAGTCAGGGGATGGATGAAGCGGAGAGCGCCGTTTGGAGTGAAGCTGCAAAGGGCATGCCAAAGGAAGTGTTTTGCTGTGCCAAGACTCGTGCTGCGCACGCTTTGTGCTTGGAGTGAGAAACAGGTTCCTTGGTGTTTTCTGCGAAACGCTTTAGCAGCCCGTTGGTGCTAGTATGGAGTCAGGGGATGGATGAAGCAGAGAGCCCCGTTTGGAGTGAGGCTGCAAAGGGCATGCGAAGAGAAGTGTTTTGCTGTGCCAAGACTCGTGCTGCGCACACTTTGTGCTTGGAGTGAGAAACAGGTTCCTTGGTGTTTTCTGCGAAACGCTTTAGCAGCCCGTTGGTGCTAGTATGGAGTCAGGGGATGGGTGAAGCGGAGAGCCCCGTTTGGAGTGAGGCTGCAAAGGGCATGCCAAAGGAAGTGTTTTGCTGTGCCAAGACTCGTGCTGCGCACGCTTTGTGCTTGGAGTGAGAAACAGGTTCCTTGGTGTTTTCTGCGAAACGCTTTAGCAGCCCGTTGGTGCTAGTATGGAGTCAGGGGATGGATGAAGCGGAGAGCCCCGTTTGGAGTGAAGCTGCAAAGGGCATGCCAAAGGAAGTGTTCTGCTGTGCCAAGACTCGTGCTGCGCACGCTTTGTGCTTGGAGTGAGAAACAGGTTCCTTGGTGTTTTCTGCGAAACGCTTTAGCAGCCCGTTGGTGCTAGTATGGAGTCAGGGGATGGATGAAGCGGAGAGCCCCGTTTGGAGTGAGGCTGCAAAGGGCATGCCAAAGGAAGTGTTCTGCTGTGCCAAGACTCGTGCTGCGCACGCTTTGTGCTTGGAGTGAGAAACAGGTTCCTTGGTGTTTTCTGCGAAACGCTTTAGCAGCCCGTTGGTGCTAGTATGGAGTCAGGGGATGGATGAAGCGGAGAGCCCCGTTTGGAGTGAGGCTGCAAAGGGCATGCCAAGGGAAGTGTTCTGCTGTGCCAAGACTCGTGCTGCGCACGCTTTGTGCTTGGAGTGAGAAACAGGTTCCTTGGTGTTTTCTGCGAAACGCTTTAGCAGCCCGTTGCTGCTAGTATGGAGTCAGGGGATGGATGAAGCGGAGAGCCCCGTTTGGAGTGAGGCTGCAAAGGGCATGCCAAAGGAAGTGTTTTGCTGTGCCAAGACTCGTGCTGCGCACGCTTTGTGCTTGGAGTGAGAAACAGGTTCCTTGGTGTTTTCTGCGAAACGCTTTAGCAGCCCGTTGGTGCTAGTATGGAGTCAGGGGATGGATGAAGCGGAGAGCCCCGTTTGGAGTGAGGCTGCAAAGGGCATGCGAAGAGAAGTGTTTTGCTGTGCCAAGACTCGTGCTGCGCACACTTTGTGCTTGGAGTGAGAAACAGGTTCCTTGGTGTTTTCTGCGAAACGCTTTAGCAGCCCGTTGGTGCTAGTATGGAGTCAGGGGATGGGTGAAGCGGAGAGCCCCGTTTGGAGTGAGGCTGCAAAGGGCATGCCAAAGGAAGTGTTTTGCTGTGGCCAAGACTCGTGCTGCGCACGCTTTGTGCTTGGAGTGAGAACAGGTTCCTTGGTGTTTTCTGCGAAACGCTTTAGCAGCCCGTTGGTGCTAGTATGGAGTCAGGGGATGGATGAAGCGGAGAGCCCCGTTTGGAGTGAGGCTGCAAAGGGCATGCCAAAGGAAGTGTTTTGCTGTGCCAAGACTCGTGCTGCGCACGCTTTGTGCTTGGAGTGAGAAACAGGTTCCTTGGTGTTTTCTGCGAAACGCTTTAGCAGCCCGTTGGTGCTAGTATGGAGTCAGGGGATGGATGAAGCGGAGAGCGCCGTTTGGAGTGAGGCTGCAAAGGGCATGCCAAAGGAAGTGTTTTGCTGTGCCAAGACTCGTGCTGCGCACGCTTTGTGCTTGGAGTGAGAAACAGGTTCCTTGGTGTTTTCTGCGAAACGCTTTAGCAGCCCGTTGGTGCTAGTATGGAGTCAGAGGATGGATGAAGCGGAGAGCCCCGTTTGGAGTGAGGCTGCAAAGGGCATGCCAAAGGAAGTGTTTTGCTGTGCCAAGACTCGTGCTGCGCACGCTTTGTGCTTGGAGTGAGAAACAGGTTCCTTGGTGTTTTCTGCGAAACGCTTTAGCAGCCCGTTGGTGCTAGTATGGAGTCAGGGGATGGATGAAGCGGAGAGCGCCGTTTGGAGTGAAGCTGCAAAAGGGCATGCCAAAGGAAGTGTTTTGCTGTGCCAAGACTCGTGCTGCGCACGCTTTGTGCTTGGAGTGAGAAACAGGTTCCTTGGTGTTTTCTGCGAAACGCTTTAGCAGCCCGTTGGTGCTAGTATGGAGTCAGGGGATGGATGAAGCGGGAGAGCGCCGTTTGGAGTGAAGCTGCAAAGGGCATGCCAAAGGAAGTGTTTTGCTGTGCCAAGACTCGTGCTGCGCACGCTTTGTGCTTGGAGTGAGAAACAGGTTCCTTGGTGTTTTCTGCGAAACGCTTTAGCAGCCCGTTGGTGCTAGTATGGAGTCAGGGGATGGATGAAGCAGAGAGCCCCGTTTGGAGTGAGGCTGCAAAGGGCATGCCAAAGGAAGTGTTTTGCTGTGCCAAGACTCGTGCTGCGCACACTTTGTGCTTGGAGTGAGAAACAGGTTCCTTGGTGTTTTCTGCGAAACGCTTTAGCAGCCCGTTGGTGCTAGTATGGAGTCAGGGGATGGGTGAAGCGGAGAGCGCCGTTTGGAGTGAGGCTGCAAAGGGCATGCCAAAGGAAGTGTTTTGCTGTGCCAAGACTCGTGCTGCGCACGCTTTGTGCTTGGAGTGAGAAACAGGTTCCTTGGTGTTTTCTGCGAAACGCTTTAGCAGCCCGTTGGTGCTAGTATGGAGTCAGGGGATGGATGAAGCGGAGAGCAACATTTGGAGTGAGGCTGCAAAGGGCATGCCAAAGGAAGTGTTCTGCTGTGCCAAGACTCGTGCTGCGCACGCTTTGTGCTTGGAGTGAGAAACAGGTTCCTTGGTGTTTTCTGCGAAACGCTTTAGCAGCCCGTTGGTGCTAGTATGGAGTCAGGGGATGGATGAAGCAGAGAGCCCCGTTTGGAGTGAGGCTGCAAAGGGCATGCCAAAGGAAGTGTTCTGCTGTGCCAAGACTCGTGCTGCGCACGCTTTGTGCTTGGAGTGAGAAACAGGTTCCTTGGTGTTTTCTGCGAAACGCTTTAGCAGCCCGTTGGTGCTAGTATGGAGTCAGGGGATGGATGAAGCGGAGAGCCCCGTTTGGAGTGAGGCTGCAAAGGGCATGCCAAGGGAAGTGTTCTGAAGTGCCAAGACTCGTGCTGCGCACGCTTTGTGCTTGGAGTGAGAAACAGGTTCCTTGGTGTTTTCTGCGAAACGCTTTAGCAGCCCGTTGGTGCTAGTATGGAGTCAGGGGATGGATGAAGCGGAGAGCCCCGTTTGGAGTGAGGCTGCAAAGGGCATGCCAAAGGAAGTGTTTTGCTGTGCCAAGACTCGTGCTGCGCACGCTTTGTGCTTGGAGTGAGAAACAGGTTCCTTGGTGTTTTCTGCGAAACGCTTTAGCAGCCCGTTGGTGCTAGTATGGAGTCAGGGGATGGATGAAGCGGAGAGCCCCGTTTGGAGTGAAGCTGCAAAGGGCATGCCAAAGGAAGTGTTTTGCTGTGCCAAGACTCGTGCTGCGCACGCTTTGTGCTTGGAGTGAGAAACAGGTTCCTTGGTGTTTTCTGCGAAACGCTTTAGCAGCCCGTTGGTGCTAGTATGGAGTCAGGGGATGGATGAAGCGGAGAGCGCCGTTTGGAGTGAAGCTGCAAAGGGCATGCCAAAGGAAGTGTTTTGCTGTGCCAAGACTCGTGCTGCGCACGCTTTGTGCTTGGAGTGAGAAACAGGTTCCTTGGTGTTTTCTGCGAAACGCTTTAGCAGCCCGTTGGTGCTAGTATGGAGTCAGGGGATGGATGAAGCGGAGAGCGCCGTTTGGAGTGAAGCTGCAAAGGGCATGCCAAAGGAAGTGTTTTGCTGTGCCAAGACTCGTGCTGCGCACGCTTTGTGCTTGGAGTGAGAAACAGGTTCCTTGGTGTTTTCTGCGAAACGCTTTAGCAGCCCGTTGGTGCTAGTATGGAGTCAGGGGATGGATGAAGCGGAGAGCGCCGTTTGGAGTGAAGCTGCAAAGGGCATGCCAAAGGAAGTGTTTTGCTGTGCCAAGACTCGTGCTGCGCACGCTTTGTGCTTGGAGTGAGAAACAGGTTCCTTGGTGTTTTCTGCGAAACGCTTTAGCAGCCCGTTGGTGCTAGTATGGAGTCAGGGGATGGATGAAGCGGAGAGCCCCGTTTGGAGTGAGGTTGCAAAGGGGCATGCCAAGGGAAGTGTTCTGCTGTGCCAAGACTCGTGCTGCGCACGCTTTGTGCTTGGAGTGAGAAACAGGTTCCTTGGTGTTTTTTGCGAAACGCTTTAGCAGCCCGTTGGTGCTAGTATGGAGTCAGGGGATGGATGAAGCGGAGAGCCCCGTTTGGAGTGAGGCTGCAAAGGGCATGCCAAAGGAAGTGTTTTGCTGTGCCAAGACTCGTGCTGCGCACGCTTTGTGCTTGGAGTGAGAAACAGGTTCCTTGGTGTTTTCTGCGAAACGCTTTAGCAGCCCGTTGGTGCTAGTATGGAGTCAGGGGATGGATGAAGCGGAGAGCCCGTTTGGAGTGAAGCTGCAAAGGGCATGCCAAAGGAAGTGTTTTGCTGTGCCAAGACTCGTGCTGCGCACGCTTTGTGCTTGGAGTGAGAAACAGGTTCCTTGGTGTTTTCTGCGAAACGCTTTAGCAGCCCGTTGGTGCTAGTATGGAGTCAGGGGATGGATGAAGCAGAGAGCCCCGTTTGGAGTGAGGCTGCAAAGGGCATGCGAAGAGAAGTGTTTTGCTGTGCCAAGACTCGTGCTGCGCACACTTTGTGCTTGAGTGAGAAACAGGTTCCTTGGTGTTTTCTGCGAAACGCTTTAGGCAGCCCGTTGGTGCTAGTATGGAGTCAGGGGATGGATGAAGCGGAGAGCCCCGTTTGGAGTGAGGCTGCAAAGGGCATGCCAAAGGAAGTGTTTTGCTGTGCCAAGACTCGTGCTGCGCACGCTTTGTGCTTGGAGTGAGAAACAGGTTCCTTGGTGTTTTCTGCGAAACGCTTTAGCAGCCCGTTGGTGCTAGTATGGAGTCAGGGGATGGATTGAAGCGGAGAGCGCCGTTTGGAGTGAAGCTGCAAAGGGCATGCCAAGGGAAGTGTTCTGCTGTGCCAAGACTCGTGCTGCGCACGCTTTGTGCTTGGAGTGAGAAACAGGTTCCTTGGTGTTTTCTGCGAAACGCTTTAGCAGCCCGTTGGTGCTAGTATGGAGTCAGAGGATGGATGAAGCGGAGAGCCCCGTTTGGAGTGAGGCTGCAAAGGGCATGCCAAAGGAAGTGTTTTGCTGTGCCAAGACTCGTGCTGCGCACGCTTTGTGGTTGGAGTGAGAAACAGGTTCCTTGGTGTTTTCTGCGAAACGCTTTAGCAGCCCGTTGGTGCTAGTATGGAGTCAGGGGATGGATGAAGCAGAGACCCCGTTTGGAGTGAGGCTGCAAAGGGCATGCGAAGAGAAGTGTTTTGCTGTGCCAAGACTCGTGCTGCGCACACTTTGTGCTTGGAGTGAGAAACAGGTTCCTTGGTGTTTTCTGCGAAACGCTTTAGCAGCCCGTTGGTGCTAGTATGGAGTCAGGGGATGGGTGAAGCGGAGAGCCCCGTTTGGAGTGAGGCTGCAAAGGGCATGCCAAAGGAAGTGTTTTGCTGTGCCAAGACTCGTGCTGCGCACGCTTTGTGCTTGGAGTGAGAAACAGGTTCCTTGGTGTTTTCTGCGAAACGCTTTAGCAGCCTGTTGGTGCTAGTATGGAGTCAGGGGATGGATGAAGCGGAGAGCGCCATTTGGAGTGAGGCTGCAAAGGGCATGCCAAAGGAAGTGTTCTGCTGTGCCAAGACTCGTGCTGCGCACGCTTTGTGCTTGGAGTGAGAAACAGGTTCCTTGGTGTTTTCTGCGAAACGCTTTAGCAGCCCGTTGGTGCTAGTATGGAGTCAGGGGATGGATGAAGCAGAGAGCCCCGTTTGGAGTGAGGCTGCAAAGGGCATGCCAAAGGAAGTGTTCTGCTGTGCCAAGACTCGTGCTGCGCACGCTTTGTGCTTGGAGTGAGAAACAGGTTCCTTGGTGTTTTCTGCGAAACGCTTTAGCAGCCCGTTGGTGCTAGTATGGAGTCAGGGGATGGGTGAAGCGGAGAGCCCCGTTTGGAGTGAGGCTGCAAAGGGCATGCCAAAGGAAGTGTTTTGCTGTGCCAAGACTCGTGCTGCGCACGCTTTGTGCTTGGAGTGAGAAACAGGTTCCTTGGTGTTTTCTGCGAAACGCTTTAGCAGCCCGTTGGTGCTAGTATGGAGTCAGGGGATGGATGAAGCGGAGAGCCCCGTTTGGAGTGAGGCTGCAAAGGGCATGCCAAAGGAAGTGTTTTGCTGTGCCAAGACTCGTGCTGCGCACGCTTTGTGCTTGGAGTGAGAAACAGGTTCCTTGGTGTTTTCTGCGAAACGCTTTAGCAGCCCGTTGGTGCTAGTATGGAGTCAGAGGATGGATGAAGCGGAGAGCCCGTTTGGAGTGAGGCTGCAAAGGGCATGCCAAAGGAAGTGTTTTGCTGTGCCAAGACTCGTGCTGCGCACGCTTTGTGCTTGGAGTGAGAAACAGGTTCCTTGGTGTTTTCTGCGAAACGCTTTAGCAGCCCGTTGGTGCTAGTATGGAGTCAGGGGATGGATGAAGCGGAGAGCGCCGTTTGGAGTGAAGCTGCAAAGGGCATGCCAAAGGAAGTGTTTTGCTGTGCCAAGACTCGTGCTGCGCACGCTTTGTGCTTGGAGTGAGAAACAGGTTCCTTGGTGTTTTCTGCGAAACGCTTTAGCAGCCCGTTGGTGCTAGTATGGAGTCAGGGGATGGATGAAGCGGAGAGCGCCGTTTGGAGTGAAGCTGCAAAGGGCATGCCAAAGGAAGTGTTTTGCTGTGCCAAGACTCGTGCTGCGCACGCTTTGTGCTTGGAGTGAGAAACAGGTTCCTTGGTGTTTTCTGCGAAACGCTTTAGCAGCCCGTTGGTGCTAGTATGGAGTCAGGGGATGGATGAAGCAGAGAGCCCCGTTTGGAGTGAGGCTGCAAAGGGCATGCGAAGAGAAGTGTTTTGCTGTGCCAAGACTCGTGCTGCGCACACTTTGTGCTTGGAGTGAGAAACAGGTTCCTTGGTGTTTTCTGCGAAACGCTTTAGCAGCCCGTTGGTGCTAGTATGGAGTCAGGGGATGGGTGAAGCGGAGAGCCCGTTTGGAGTGAGGCTGCAAAGGGCATGCCAAAGGAAGTGTTTTGCTGTGCCAAGACTCGTGCTGCGCACGCTTTGTGCTTGGAGTGAGAAACAGGTTCCTTGGTGTTTTCTGCGAAACGCTTTAGCAGCCCGTTGGTGCTAGTATGGAGTCAGGGGATGGATGAAGCGGAGAGCAACATTTGGAGTGAGGCTGCAAAGGGCATGCCAAAGGAAGTGTTCTGCTGTGCCAAGACTCGTGCTGCGCACGCTTTGTGCTTGGAGTGAGAAACAGGTTCCTTGGTGTTTTCTGCGAAACGCTTTAGCAGCCCGTTGGTGCTAGTATGGAGTCAGGGGATGGATGAAGCAGAGAGCCCCGTTTGGAGTGAGGCTGCAAAGGGCATGCCAAAGGAAGTGTTCTGCTGTGCCAAGACTCGTGCTGCGCACGCTTTGTGCTTGGAGTGAGAAACAGGTTCCTTGGTGTTTTCTGCGAAACGCTTTAGCAGCCCGTTGGTGCTAGTATGGAGTCAGGGGATGGATGAAGCGGAGAGCCCCGTTTGGAGTGAGGCTGCAAAGGGCATGCCAAGGGAAGTGTTCTGAAGTGCCAAGACTCGTGCTGCGCACGCTTTGTGCTTGGAGTGAGAAACAGGTTCCTTGGTGTTTTCTGCGAAACGCTTTAGCAGCCCGTTGGTGCTAGTATGGAGTCAGGGGATGGATGAAGCGGAGAGCCCCGTTTGGAGTGAGGCTGCAAAGGGCATGCCAAAGGAAGTGTTTTGCTGTGCCAAGACTCGTGCTGCGCACGCTTTGTGCTTGGAGTGAGAAACAGGTTCCTTGGTGTTTTCTGCGAAACGCTTTAGCAGCCCGTTGGTGCTAGTATGGAGTCAGGGGATCGATGAAGCGGAGAGCCCCGTTTGGAGTGAGGCTGCAAAGGGCATGCGAAGAGAAGTGTTTTGCTGTGCCAAGACTCGTGCTGCGCACACTTTGTGGTTGGAGTGAGAAACAGGTTCCTTGGTGTTTTCTGCAAAACGCTTTAGCAGCCCGTTGGTGCTAGTATGGAGTCAGGGATGGGTGAAGCGGAGAGCCCCGTTTGGAGTGAGGCTGCAAAGGGCATGCCAAAGGAAGTGTTTTGCTGTGCCAAGACTCGTGCTGCGCACGCTTTGTGCTTGGAGTGAGAAACAGGTTCCTTGGTGTTTTCTGCGAAACGCTTTAGCAGGCCGTTGGTGCTAGTATGGAGTCAGGGGATGGATGAAGCGGAGAGCCCCGTTTGGATTGAGGCTGCAAAGGGCATGCCAAAGGAAGTGTTTTGCTGTGCCAAGACTCGTGCTGCGCACACTTTGTGCTTGGAGTGAGAAACAGGTTCCTTGGTGTTTTCTGCGAAACGCTTTAGCAGCCCGTTGGTGCTAGTATGGAGTCAGGGGATGGATGAAGCGGAGAGCCCCGTTTGGAGTGAGGCTGCAAAGGGCATGCCAAAGGAAGTGTTTTGCTGTGCCAAGACTCGTGCTGCGCACGCTTTGTGCTTGGAGTGAGAAACAGGTTCCTTGGTGTTTTCTGCGAAACGCTTTAGCAGCCCGTTGGTGCTAGTATGGAGTCAGGGGATGGATGAAGCGGAGAGCCCCGTTTGGAGTGAAGCTGCAAAGGGCATGCCAAAGGAAGTGTTTTGCTGTGCCAAGACTCGTGCTGCGCACGCTTTGTGCTTGGAGTGAGAAACAGGTTCCTTGGTGTTTTCTGCGAAACGCTTTAGCAGCCCGTTGGTGCTAGTATGGAGTCAGGGGATGGATGAAGCGGAGAGCGCCGTTTGGAGTGAAGCTGCAAAGGGCATGCCAAAGGAAGTGTTTTGCTGTGGCCAAGACTCGTGCTGCGCACGCTTTGTGCTTGGAGTGAGAAACAGGTTCCTTGGTGTTTTCTGCGAAACGCTTTAGCAGCCCGTTAGTGCTAGTATGGAGTCAGGGGATGGATGAAGCAGAGAGCCCCGTTTGGAGTGAGGCTGCAAAGGGCATGCGAAGAGAAGTGTTTTGCTGTGCCAAGACTCGTGCTGCGCACACTTTGTGGTTGGAGTGAGAAACAGGTTCCTTGGTGTTTTCTGCGAAACGCTTAGCAGCCCGTTGGTGCTAGTATGGAGTCAGGGGATGGATGAAGCGGAGAGCCCCGTTTGGAGTGAGGCTGCAAAGGGCATGCCAAAGGAAGTGTTTTGCTGTGCCAAGACTCGTGCTGCGCACGCTTTGTGCTTGGAGTGAGAAACAGGTTCCTTGGTGTTTTCTGCGAAACGCTTTAGCAGCCCGTTGGTGCTAGTATGGAGTCAGGGGATGGATGAAGCGGAGAGCGCCGTTTGGAGTGAGGCTGCAAAGGGCATGCGAAGAGAAGTGTTTTGCTGTGCCAAGACTCGTGCTGCGCACACTTTGTGCTGGAGTGAGAAACAGGTTCCTTGGTGTTTTCTGCGAAACGCTTTAGCAGCCCGTTGGTGCTAGTATGGAGTCAGGGGATGGGTGAAGCGGAGAGCCCCGTTTGGAGTGAGGCTGCAAAGGGCATGCCAAAGGAAGTGTTTTGCTGTGCCAAGACTCGTGCTGCGCACGCTTTGTGCTTGGAGTGAGAAACAGGTCCTTGGTGTTTTCTGCGAAACGCTTTAGCAGCCCGTTGGTGCTAGTATGGAGTCAGGGGATGGATTAAGCGGAGAGCCCGTTCTGGAGTGAGGCTGCAAAGGGCATGCCAAAGGAAGTGTTTTGCTGTGCCAAGACTCGTGCTGCGCACGCTTTGTGCTTGGAGTGAGAAACAGGTTCCTTGGTGTTTTCTGCGAAACGCTTTAGCAGCCCGTTGGTGCTAGTATGGAGTCAGGGGATGGGATGAAGCGGAGAGCGCCGTTTGGAGTGAGGCTGCAAAGGGCATGCCAAAGGAAGTGTTCTGAAGTGCCAAGACTCGTGCTGCGCACGCTTTGTGCTTGGAGTGAGAAACAGGTTCCTTGGTGTTTTCTGCGAAACGCTTTAGCAGCCCGTTGGTGCTAGTATGGAGTCAGGGGATGGATGAAGCGGAGAGCGCCGTTTGGAGTGATGCTGCAAAGGGCATGCCAAAGGAAGTGTTTTGCTGTGCCAAGACTCGTGCTGCGCACGCTTTGTGCTTGGAGTGAGAAACAGGTTCCTTGGTGTTTTCTGCGAAACGCTTTAGCAGCCCGTTGGTGCTAGTATGGAGTCAGGGGATGGATGAAGCGGAGAGCGCCGTTTGGAGTGAAGCTGCAAAGGGCATGCCAAAGGAAGTGTTTTGCTGTGCCAAGACTCGTGCTGCGCACGCTTGTGCTGTCTTGGAGTGAGAAACAGGTTCCTTGGTGTTTTCTGCGAAACGCTTTAGCAGCCCGTTGGTGCTAGTATGGAGTCAGGGGATGGATGAAGCAGAGAGCCCGTTTGGAGTGAGGCTGCAAAGGGCATGCGAAGAGGAAGTGTTTTGCTGTGCCAAGACTCGTGCTGCGCACACTTTGTGCTTGGAGTGAGAAACAGGTTCCTTGGTGTTTTCTGCGAAACGCTTTAGCAGCCCGTTGGTGCTAGTATGGAGTCAGGGGATGGTTGAAGCGGAGAGCCCGTTGGAGTGAGGCTGCAAAGGGCATGCCAAAGGAAGTGTTTTGCTGTGCCAAGACTCGTGCTGCGCACACTTTGTGCTTGGAGTGAGAAACAGGTTCCTTGGTGTTTTCTGCGAAACGCTTTAGCAGCCCGTTGGTGCTAGTATGGAGCAGGGGATGGATGAAGCGGAGAGCGCCATTTGGAGTGAGGCTGCAAAGGGCATGCCAAAGGAAGTGTTCTGCTGTGCCAAGACTCGTGCTGCACACGCTTTGTGCTTGGAGTGAGAAACAGGTTCCTTGGTGTTTTCTGCGAAACGCTTAGCAGCCGTTGGTGCTAGTATGGAGTCAGGGGATGGATGAAGCAGAGAGCCCCGTTTGGAGTGAGGCTGCAAAGGGCATGCCAAAGAAGTGTTCTGCTGTGCCACGACTCGTGCTGCGCACGCTTTGTGCTTGGAGTGAGAAACAGGTTCCTTGGTGTTTTCTGCGAAACGCTTTAGCAGCCCGTTGGTGCTAGTATGGAGTCAGGGGATGGATGAAGCGGAGAGCCCGTTTGGAGTGAGGCTGCAAAGGGCATGCCAAGGGAAGTGTTCTGCTGTGCCAAGACTCGTGCTGCGCACGCTTTGTGCTTGGAGTGAGAAACAGGTTCCTTGGTGTTTTCTGCGAAACGCTTTAGCAGCCCGTTGGTGCTAGTATGGAGTCAGGGGATGGATGAAGCGGAGAGCCCCGTTTGGAGTGAGGCTGCAAAGGGCATGCCAAAGGAAGTGTTTTGCTGTGCCAAGACTCGTGCTGCGCACGCTTTGTGCTTGGAGTGAGAAACAGGTTCCTTGGTGTTTCTGCGAACGCTTTAGCAGCCCGTTGGTGCTAGTATGGAGTCAGGGGATCGATGAAGCGGAGAGCCCCGTTTGGAGTGAGGCTGCAAAGGGCATGCGAAGAGAAGTGTTTTGCTGTGCCAAGACTCGTGCTGCGCACACTTTGTGGTTGGAGTGAGAAACAGGTTCCCTGGTGTTTTTTGCGAAACGCTTTAGCAGCCGTTGGTGCTAGTATGGAGTCAGGGGATGGGTGAAGCGGAGAGCCCCGTTTGGAGTGAGGCTGCAAAGGGCATGCCAAAGGAAGTGTTTTGCTGTGCCAAGACTCGTGCTGCGCACGCTTTGTGCTTGGAGTGAGAAACAGGTTCCTTGGTGTTTTCTGCGAAACGCTTTAGCAGCCCGTTGGTGCTAGTATGGAGTCAGGGGATGGATGAAGCGGAGAGCCCCGTTTGGAGTGAGGCTGCAAAGGGCATGCGAAGAGAAGTGTTTTGCTGTGCCAAGACTCGTGCTGCGCACACTTTGTGCTTGGAGTGAGAAACAGGTTCCTTGGTGTTTTCTGCGAAACGCTTTAGCAGCCCGTTGGTGCTAGTATGGAGTCAGGGGATGGGTGAAGCGGAGAGCCCCGTTTGGAGTGAGGCTGCAAAGGGCATGCCAAAGGAAGTGTTTTGCTGTGCCAAGACTCGTGCTGCGCACGCTTTGTGCTTGGAGTGAGAAACAGGTTCCTTGGTGTTTTCTGCGAAACGCTTTAGCAGCCCATTGGTGCTAGTATGGAGTCAGGGGATGGATGAAGCGGAGAGCCCCGTTTGGAGTGAGGCTGCAAAGGGCATGCGAAGAGAAGTGTTTTGCTGTGCCAAGACTCGTGCTGCGCACACTTGTGGTTGGAGTGAGAAACAGGTTCCTTGGTGTTTTCTGCGAAACGCTTTAGCAGCCCGTTGGTGCTAGTATGGAGTCAGGGGATGGGTGAAGCGGAGAGCCCCGTTTGGAGTGAGGCTGCAAAGGGCATGCCAAAGGAAGTGTTTTGCTGTGCCAAGACTCGTGCTGCGCACGCTTTGTGCTTGGAGTGAGAAACAGGTTCCTTGGTGTTTTCTGCGAAACGCTTTAGCAGCCCGTTGGTGCTAGTATGGAGTCAGGGGATGGGTGAAGCGGAGAGCCCCGTTTGGAGTGAGGCTGCAAAGGGCATGCCAAAGGAAGTGTTTTGCTGTGCCAAGACTCGTGCTGCGCACGCTTTGTGCTTGGAGTGAGAACAGGTTCCTTGGTGTTTTCTGCGAAACGCTTTAGCAGCCCGTTGGTGCTAGTATGGAGTCAGGGGATGGATGAAGCGGAGAGCGCCGTTTGGAGTGAAGCTGCAAAGGGCATGCCAAAGGAAGTGTTTTGCTGTGCCAAGACTCGTGCTGCGCACGCTTTTGTGCTTGGAGTGAGAAACAGGTTCCTTGGTGTTTTCTGCGAAACGCTTTAGCAGCCCGTTGGTGCTAGTATGGAGTCAGGGATGGATGAAGCGGAGAGCGCCGTTTGGAGTGAAGCTGCAAAGGGCATGCCAAAGGAAGTGTTTTGCTGTGCCAAGACTCGTGCTGCGCACGCTTTGTGCTTGGAGTGAGAAACAGGTTCCTTGGTGTTTTCTGCAAAACGCTTTAGCAGCCCGTTGGTGCTAGTATGGAGTCAGGGGATGGATGAAGCGGAGAACCCCGTTTGGATTCAGGCTGCAAAGGGCATGCCAAGGGAAGTGTTCTGCTGTGCCAAGACTCGTGCTGCGCACGCTTTGGCACACTTTGTGGTTGGAGTGAGAAACAGGTTCCTTGGTGTTTTCTGCAAAACGCTTTAGCAGCCCATTGGTGCTAGTATGGAGTCAGGGGATGGGTGAAGCGGAGAGCCCCGTTTGGAGTGAGGCTGCAAAGGGCATGCCAAAGGAAGTGTTTTGCTGTGCCAAGACTCGTGCTGCGCACGCTTTGTGGTTGGAGTGAGAAACAGGTTCCTTGGTGTTTTCTGCGAAACGCTTTAGCAGGCCGTTGGTGCTAGTATGGAGTCAGGGGATGGATGAAGCGGAGAGCCCCGTTTGGAGTGAGGCTGCAAAGGGCATGCCAAAGGAAGTGTTTTGCTGTGCCAAGACTCGTGCTGCGCACGCTTTGTGCTTGGAGTGAGAAACAGGTTCCTTGGTGTTTTCTGCGAAACGCTTTAGCAGGCCGTTGGTGCTAGTATGGAGTCAGGGGATGGATGAAGCGGAGAGCCCCGTTTGGAGTGAGGCTGCAAAGGGCATGCCAAAGGAAGTGTTTTGCTGTGCCAAGACTCGTGCTGCGCACGCTTTGTGCTTGGAGTGAGAAACAGGTTCCTTGGTGTTTTCTGCGAAACGCTTTAGCAGGCCGTTGGTGCTAGTATGGAGTCAGGGGATGGATGAAGCGGAGAGCGCCGTTTGGAGTGAAGCTGTAAAGGGCATGCCAAAGGAAGTGTTTTGCTGTGCCAAGACTCGTGCTGCGCACGCTTTGTGCTTGGAGTGAGAAACAGGTTCCTTGGTGTTTTCTGCGAAACGCTTTAGCAGCCCGTTGGTGCTAGTATGGAGTCAGGGGATGGGTGAAGCGGAGAGCCCCGTTTGGAGTGAGGCTGCAAAGGGCATGCCAAAGGAAGTGTTTTGCTGTGCCAAGACTCGTGCTGCGCACGCTTTGTGCTTGGAGTGAGAAACAGGTTCCTTGGTGTTTTCTGCGAAACGCTTTAGCAGCCCGTTGGTGCTAGTATGGAGTCAGGGGATGGATGAAGCAGAGAGCCCCGTTTGGAGTGAAGCTGCAAAGGGCATGCCAAAGGAAGTGTTTTGCTGTGCCAAGACTCGTGCTGCGCACGCTTTGTGCTTGGAGTGAGAAACAGGTTCCTTGGTGTTTTCTGCGAAACGCTTTAGCAGCCCGTTGGTGCTAGTATGGAGTCAGGGGATGGATGAAGCGGAGAGCCCCGTTTGGAGTGAGGCTGCAAAGGGCCTGCCAAGGGAAGTGTTCTGCTGTGCCAAGACTCGTGCTGCGCACGCTTTGTGCTTGGAGTGAGAAACAGGTTCCTTGGTGTTTTCTGCGAAACGCTTTAGCAGCCCGTTGGTGCTAGTATGGAGTCAGGGGATGGATGAAGCGGAGAGCCCCGTTTGGAGTGAGGCTGCAAAGGGCATGCCAAAGGAAGTGTTTTGCTGTGCCAAGACTCGTGCTGCGCACGCTTTGTGCTTGGAGTGAGAAACAGGTTCCTTGGTGTTTTCTGCGAAACGCTTTAGCAGCCCGTTGGTGCTAGTATGGAGTCAGGGGATGGATGAAGCGGAGAGCCCCGTTTGGAGTGAGGCTGCAAAGGGCATGCCAAAGGAAGTGTTTTGCTGTGCCAAGACTCGTGCTGCGCACGCTTTGTGCTTGGAGTGAGAAACAGGTTCCTTGGTGTTTTCTGCGAAACGCTTTAGCAGCCCGTTGGTGCTAGTATGGAGTCAGGGGATGGATGAAGCGGAGAGCCCCGTTTGGAGTGAGGCTGCAAAGGGCATGCCAAAGGAAGTGTTCTGCTGTGCCAAGACTCGTGCTGCGCACGCTTTGTGCTTGGAGTGAGAAACAGGTTCCTTGGTGTTTTCTGCGAAACGCTTTAGCAGCCCGTTGGTGCTAGTATGGAGTTAGGGGATGGATGAAGCGGAGAGCGCCGTTTGGATTGAAGCTGCAAAGGGCATGCCAAAGGAAGTGTTTTGCTGTGCCAAGACTCGTGCTGCGCACGCTTTGTGCTTGGAGTGAGAAACAGGTTCCTTGGTGTTTTCTGCGAAACGCTTTAGCAGCCCGTTGGTGCTAGTATGGAGTCAGGGGATGGATGAAGCGGAGAGCCCCGTTTGGAGTGAGGCTGCAAAGGGCATGCCAAGAGAAGTGTTTTGCTGTGCCAAGACTCGTGCTGCGCACACTTTGTGGTTGGAGTGAGAAACAGGTTCCTTGGTGTTTTCTGCGAAACGCTTTAGCAGCCCGTTGGTGCTAGTATGGAGTCAGGGGATGGATGAAGCGGAGAGCCCCGTTTGGAGTGAGGCTGCAAAGGGCATGCCAAAGGAAGTGTGTTGCTGTGCCAAGACTCGTGCTGCGCACGCTTTGTGCTTGGAGTGAGAAACAGGTTCCTTGGTGTTTTCTGCGAAACGCTTTAGCAGGCCGTTGGTGCTAGTATGGAGTCAGGGGATGGGTGAAGCGGAGAGCCCCGTTTGGAGTGAGGCTGCAAAGGGCATGCCAAAGGAAGTGTTTTGCTGTGCCAAGACTCGTGCTGCGCACGCTTTGTGCTTGGAGTGAGAAACAGGTTCCTTGGTGTTTCTGCGAAACGCTTTAGCAGCCCGTTGGTGCTAGTATGGAGTCAGGGGATGGATGAAGCGGAGAGCCCCGTTTGGAGTGAGGCTGCAAAGGTCATGCGAAGAGAAGTGTTTTGCTGTGCCAAGACTCGTGCTGCGCACACTTTGTGGTTGGAGTGAGAAACAGGTTCCTTGGTGTTTTCTGCAAAACGCTTTAGCAGCCCGTTGGTGCTAGTATGGAGTCAGGGGATGGTGAAGCGGAGAGCCCCGTTTGGAGTGAGGCTGCAAAGGGCATGCCAAAGGAAGTGTTTTGCTGTGCCAAGACTCGTGCTGCGCACGCTTTGTGCTTGGAGTGAGAAACAGGTTCCTTGGTGTTTTCTGCGAAACGCTTTAGCAGGCCGTTGGTGCTAGTATGGAGTCAGGGGATGGATGAAGCGGAGAGCCCCGTTTGGATTGAGGCTGCAAAGGGCATGCCAAAGGAAGTGTTTTGCTGTGCCAAGACTCGTGCTGCGCACGCTTTGTGCTTGGAGTGAGAAACAGGTTCCTTGGTGTTTTCTGCGAAACGCTTTAGCAGGCCGTTGGTGCTAGTATGGAGTCAGGGGATGGATGAAGCGGAGAGCCCCGTTTGGAGTGAGGCTGCAAAGGGCATGCCAAAGGAAGTGTTTTGCTGTGCCAAGACTCGTGCTGCGCACAGCTTTGTGCTTGGAGTGAGAAACAGGTTCCTTGGTGTTTTCTGCGAAACGCTTTAGCAGCCCGTTGGTGCTAGTATGGAGTCAGGGGATGGATGAAGCGGAGAGCGCCGTTTGGAGTGAAGCTGCAAAGGGCATGCCAAAGGAAGTGTTTTGCTGTGCCAAGACTCGTGCTGCGCACGCTTTGTGCTTGGAGTGAGAAACAGGTTCCTTGGTGTTTTCTGCGAAACGCTTTAGCAGCCCGTTGGTGCTAGTATGGAGTCAGGGGATGGGTGAAGCGGAGAGCCCCGTTTGGAGTGAGGCTGCAAAGGGCATGCCAAAGGAAGTGTTTTGCTGTGCCAAGACTCGTGCTGCGCACGCTTTGTGCTTGGAGTGAGAAACAGGTTCCTTGGTGTTTTCTGCGAAACGCTTTAGCAGCCCGTTGGTGCTAGTATGGAGTCAGGGGATGGATGAAGCAGAGAGCCCCGTTTGGAGTGAAGCTGCAAAGGGCATGCCAAAGGAAGTGTTTTGCTGTGCCAAGACTCGTGCTGCGCACGCTTTGTGCTTGGAGTGAGAAACAGGTTCCTTGGTGTTTTCTGCGAAACGCTTTAGCAGCCCGTTGGTGCTAGTATGGAGTCAGGGGATGGATGAAGCGGAGAGCCCCGTTTGGAGTGAGGCTGCAAAGGGCCTGCCAAGGGAAGTGTTCTGCTGTGCCAAGACTCGTGCTGCGCACGCTTTGTGCTTGGAGTGAGAAACAGGTTCCTTGGTGTTTTCTGCGAAACGCTTTAGCAGCCCGTTGGTGCTAGTATGGAGTCAGGGGATGGATGAAGCGGAGAGCCCCGTTTGGAGTGAGGCTGCAAAGGGCATGCCAAAGGAAGTGTTTTGCTGTGCCAAGACTCGTGCTGCGCACGCTTTGTGCTTGGAGTGAGAAACAGGTTCCTTGGTGTTTTCTGCGAAACGCTTTAGCAGCCCGTTGGTGCTAGTATGGAGTCAGGGATGGATGAAGCGGAGAGCCCCGTTTGGAGTGAAGCTGCAAAGGGCATGCCAAAGGAAGTGTTTTGCTGTGCCAAGACTCGTGCTGCGCACTCTTTGTGGTTGGAGTGAGAAACAGGTTCCTTGGTGTTTTCTGCGAAACGCTTTAGCAGCCCGTTGGTGCTAGTATGGAGTCAGGGGATGGATGAAGCAGAGAGCCCCGTTTGGAGTGAGGCTGCAAAGGGCATGCCGAAGAGAAGTGTTCTGCTGTGCCAAGACTCGTGCTGCGCACACTTTGTGCTTGGAGTGAGAAACAGGTTCCTTGGTGTTTTCTGCGAAACGCTTTAGCAGCCCGTTGGTGCTAGTATGGAGTCAGGGGATGGGTGAAGCGGAGAGCCCCGTTTGGAGTAAGGCTGCAAAGGGCATGCCAAAGGAAGTGTTTTGCTGTGCCAAGACTCGTGCTGCGCACGCTTTGTGGTTGGAGTGAGAAACAGGTTCCTTGGTGTTTTCTGCGAAACGCTTTAGCAGCCCGTTGGTGCTAGTATGGAGTCAGGGGATGGATGAAGCGGAGAGCCCCGTTTGGAGTGAAGCTGCAAAGGGCATGCCAAAGGAAGTGTTTTGCTGTGCCAAGACTCGTGCTGCGCACTCTTTGTGGTTGGAGTGAGAAACAGGTTCCTTGGTGTTTCTGCGAAACGCTTTAGCAGCCCGTTGGTGCTAGTATGGAGTCAGGGGATGGATGAAGCAGAGAGCCCCGTTTGGAGTGAGGCTGCAAAGGGCATGCGAAGAGAAGTGTTTTGCTGTGCCAAGACTCGTGCTGCGCACACTTTGTGCTTGGAGTGAGAAACAGGTTCCTTGGTGTTTTCTGCGAAACGCTTTAGCAGCCCGTTGGTGCTAGTATGGAGTCAGGGGATGGGTGAAGCGGAGAGCCCGTTTGGAGTAAGGCTGCAAAGGGCATGCCAAAGGAAGTGTTTTGCTGTGCCAAGACTCGTGCTGCGCACGCTTTGTGCTTGGAGTGAGAAACAGGTTCCTTGGTGTTTTCTGCGAAACGCTTTAGCAGGCCGTTGGTGCTAGTATGGAGTCAGGGGATGGATGAAGCGGAGAGCCCCGTTTGGATTGAGGCTGCAAAGGGCATGCCAAAGGAAGTGTTTTGCTGTGCCAAGACTCGTGCTGCGCACGCTTTGTGCTTGGAGTGAGAAACAGGTTCCTTGGTGTTTTCTGCGAAACGCTTTAGCAGCCCGTTGGTGCTAGTATGGAGTCAGGGGATGGATGAAGCGGAGAGCCCGGTTTGGAGTGAGGCTGCAAAGGGCATGCCAAGAGAAGTGTTTTGCTGTGCCAAGACTCGTGCTGCGCACGCTTTGTGCTTGGAGTGAGAAACAGGTTCCTTGGTGTTTTCTGCGAAACGCTTTAGCAGCCCGTTGGTGCTAGTATGGAGTCAGGGGATGGATGAAGCGGAGAGCCCCGTTTGGAGTGAGGCTGCAAAGGGCATGCCAAAGGAAGTGTTTTGCTGTGCCAAGACTCGTGCTGCGCACGCTTTGTGCTTGGAGTGAGAAACAGGTTCCTTGGTGTTTTCTGCGAAACGCTTTAGCAGCCCGTTGGTGCTAGTATGGAGTCAGGGGATGGATGAAGCGGAGAGCCCCGTTTGGAGTGAGGCTGCAAAGGGCATGCAAGAGAAGTGTTTTGCTGTGCCAAGACTGGTGCTGCGCACGCTTTGTGCTTGGAGTGAGAAACAGGTTCCTTGGTGTTTTCTGCGAAACGCTTTAGCAGCCCGTTGGTGCTAGTATGGAGTCAGGGGGATGGATGAAGCGGAGAGCCCCGTTTGGAGTGAGGCTGCAAAGGGCATGCCAAAGGAAGTGTTTTGCTGTGCCAAGACTCGTGCTGCGCACGCTTTGTGGTTGGAGTGAGAAACAGGTTCCTTGGTGTTTTCTGCGAAACGCTTTAGCAGCCCGTTGGTGCTAGTATGGAGTCAGGGGATGGATGAAGCGGAGAGCCCCGTTTGGAGTGAGGCTGCAAAGGGCATGCCAAGAGAAGTGTTTTGCTGTGCCAAGACTCGTGCTGCGCACGCTTTGTGCTTGGAGTGAGAAACAGGTTCCTTGGTGTTTTCTGCGAAACGCTTTAGCAGCCCGTTGGTGCTAGTATGGAGTCAGGGGATGGATGAAGCGGAGAGCCCCGTTTGGAGTGAGGCTGCAAAGGGCATGCCAAAGGAAGTGTTTTGCTGTGCCAAGACTCGTGCTGCGCACGCTTTGTGCTTGGAGTGAGAAACAGGTTCCTTGGTGTTTTCTGCGAAACGCTTTAGCAGCCCGTTGGTGCTAGTATGGAGTCAGGGGATGGATGAAGCGGAGAGCCCCGTTTGGAGTGAGTTTGCAAAGGGCATGCCAAGGGAAGTGTTCTGCTGTGCCAAGACTCGTGCTGCGCACGCTTTGTGCTTGGAGTGAGAAACAGGTTCCTTGGTGTTTTCTGCGAAACGCTTTAGCAGCCCGTTGGTGCTAGTATGGAGTCAGGGGATGGATGAAGCGGAGAGCCCCGTTTGGAGTGAGGCTGCAAAGGGCATGCCAAAGGAAGTGTTTTGCTGTGCCAAGACTCGTGCTGCGCACGCTTTGTGCTTGGAGTGAGAAACAGGTTCCTTGGTGTTTTCTGCGAAACGCTTTAGCAGCCCGTTGGTGCTAGTATGGAGTCAGGGGATGGATGAAGCGGAGAGCCCCGTTTGGAGTGAGGCTGCAAAGGGCATGCCAAGGGAAGTGTTCTGCTGTGCCAAGACTCGTGCTGCGCACGCTTTGTGCTTGGAGTGAGAAACAGGTTCCTTGGTGTTTTCTGCGAAACGCTTTAGCAGCCCGTTGGTGCTAGTATGGAGTCAGGGGATGGATGAAGCGGAGAGCCCCGTTTGGAGTGAGGCTGCAAAGGGCATGCCAAGGGAAGTGTTCTGCTGTGCCAAGACTCGTGCTGCGCACGCTTTGTGGTTGGAGTGAGAAACAGGTTCCTTGGTGTTTTCTGCGAAACGCTTTAGCAGCCCGTTGGTGCTAGTATGGAGTCAGGGGATGGATGAAGCGGAGAGCCCCGTTTGGAGTGAGGCTGCAAAGGGCATGCCAAAGAAGTGTTTTGCTGTGCCAAGACTCGTGCTGCGCACGCTTTGTGCTTGGAGTGAGAAACAGGTTCCTTGGTGTTTTCTGCGAAATGCTTTAGCAGCCCGTTGGTGCTAGTATGGAGTCAGGGGATGGATGAAGCGGAGAGCCCCGTTTGGAGTGAGGCTGCAAAGGGCATGCGAAAGGAAGTGTTCTGCTGTGCCAAGACTCGTGCTGCGCACGCTTTGTGGTTGGAGTGAGAAACAGGTTCCTTGGTGTTTTCTGCGAAACGCTTTAGCAGCCCGTTGGTGCTAGTATGGAGTCAGGGGATGGATGAAGCGGAGAGCCCCGTTTGGAGTGAGGCTGCAAAGGGCATGCCAAGAGAAGTGTTTTGCTGTGCCAAGACTCGTGCTGCGCACGCTTTGTGGTTGGAGTGAGAAACAGGTTCCTTGGTGTTTTCTGCGAACGCTTTAGCAGCCCGTTGGTGCTAGTATGGAGTCAGGGGATGGATGAAGCGGAGAGCCCCGTTTGGAGTGAGGCTGCAAAGGGCATGCCAAAGGAAGTGTTTTGCTGTGCCAAGACTCGTGCTGCGCACGCTTTTGTGCTTGGAGTGAGAAACAGGTTCCTTGGTGTTTTCTGCGAAACGCTTTAGCAGCCCGTTGGTGCTAGTATGGAGTCAGGGGATGGATGAAGCGGAGAGCCCCGTTTGGAGTGAGGCTGCAAAGGGCATGCCAAAGGAAGTGTTTTGCTGTGCCAAGACTCGTGCTGCGCACGCTTTGTGCTTGGAGTGAGAACAGGTTCCTTGGTGTTTTCTGCGAAACGCTTTAGCAGCCCGTTGGTGCTAGTATGGAGTCAGGGGATGGATGAAGCGGAGAGCCCCGTTTGGAGTGAGGCTGCAAAGGGCATGCCAAAGGAAGTGTTTTGCTGTGCCAAGACTCGTGCTGCGCACGCTTTGTGCTTGGAGTGAGAAACAGGTTCCTTGGTGTTTTCTGCGAAACGCTTTAGCAGCCCGTTGGTGCTAGTATGGAGTCAGGGGATGGATGAAGCGGAGAGCCCCGTTTGGAGTGAGGCTGCAAAGGGCATGCCAAAGGAAGTGTTCTGCTGTGCCAAGACTCGTGCTGCGCACGCTTTGTGCTTGGAGTGAGAAACAGGTTCCTTGGTGTTTTCTGCGAAACGCTTTAGCAGCCCGTTGGTGCTAGTATGGAGTCAGGGGATGGATGAAGCGGAGAGCCCCGTTTGGAGTGAGGCTGCAAAGGGCATGCCAAGAGAAGTGTTTCGCTGTGCCAAGACTCGTGCTGCGCACGCTTTGTGGTTGGAGTGAGAAACAGGTTCCTTGGTGTTTTCTGCGAAACGCTTTAGCAGCCCGTTGGTGCTAGTATGGAGTCAGGGGATGGATGAAGCGGAGAGCCCCGTTTGGAGTGAGGCTGCAAAGGGCATGCCAAGAGAAGTGTTTTGCTGTGCCAAGACTCGTGCTGCGCACGCTTTGTGGTTGGAGTGAGAAACAGGTTCCTTGGTGTTTTCTGCGAAATGCTTTAGCAGCCCGTTGGTGCTAGTATGGAGTCAGGGGATGATGAAGCGGAGAGCCCGTTTGGAGTGAGGCTGCAAAGGGCATGCCAAGAGAAGTGTTTTGCTGTGCCAAGACTCGTGCTGCGCACGCTTTGTGGTTGGAGTGAGAAACAGGTTCCTTGGTGTTTTCTGCGAAATGCTTTAGCAGCCCGTTGGTGCTAGTATGGAGTCAGGGGATGGATGAAGCGGAGAGCCCCGTTTGGAGTGAGGCTGCAAAGGGCATGCCAAGGGAAGTGTTCTGCTGTGCCAAGACTCGTGCTGCGCACGCTTTGTGCTTGGAGTGAGAAACAGGTTCCTTGGTGTTTTCTGCGAAACGCTTTAGCAGCCCGTTGGTGCTAGTATGGAGTCAGGGGATGGATGAAGCGGAGAGCCCCGTTTGGAGTGAGGCTGCAAAGGGCATGCCAAGGGAAGTGTTCTGCTGTGCCAAGACTCGTGCTGCGCACGCTTTGTGCTTGGAGTGAGAAACAGGTTCCTTGGTGTTTTCTGTGAAACGCTTTAGCAGCCCGTTGGTGCTAGTATGGAGTCAGGGGATGGATGAAGCGGAGAGCCCCGTTTGGAGTGAGGCTGCAAAGGGCATGCCAAAGGAAGTGTTTTGCTGTGCCAAGACTCGTGCTGCGCACGCTTTGTGTTTGGAGTGAGAAACAGGTTCCTTGGTGTTTTCTGCGAAACGCTTTAGCAGCCCGTTGGTGCTAGTATGGAGTCAGGGGATGGATGAAGCGGAGAGCCCCGTTTGGAGTGAGGCTGCAAAGGGCATGCCAAAGGAAGTGTTCTGCTGTGCCAAGACTCGTGCTGCGCACGCTTTGTGCTTGGAGTGAGAAACAGGTTCCTTGGTGTTTTCTGTGAAACGCTTTAGCAGCCCGTTGGTGCTAGTATGGAGTCAGGGGATGGATGAAGCGGAGAGCCCCGTTTGGAGTGAGGCTGCAAAGGGCATGCCAAAGGAAGTGTTTTGCTGTGCCAAGACTCGTGCTGCGCACGCTTTGTGTTTGGAGTGAGAAACAGGTTCCTTGGTGTTTTCTGCGAAACGCTTTAGCAGCCCGTTGGTGCTAGTATGGAGTCAGGGGATGGATGAAGCGGAGAGCCCCGTTTGGAGTGAGGCTGCAAAGGGCATGCCAAGAGAAGTGTTTTGCTGTGCCAAGACTCGTGCTGCGCACGCTTTGTGGTTGGAGTGAGAAACAGGTTCCTTGGTGTTTTCTGCGAAACGCTTTAGCAGCCCGTTGGTGCTAGTATGGAGTCAGGGGATGGATGAAGCGGAGAGCCCCGTTTGGAGTGAGGCTGCAAAGGGCATGCCAAAGGAAGTGTTTTGCTGTGCCAAGACTCGTGCTGCGCACGCTTTGTGCTTGGAGTGAGAAACAGGTTCCTTGGTGTTTTCTGCGAAACGCTTTAGCAGCCCGTTGGTGCTAGTATGGAGTCAGGGGATGGATGAAGCGGAGAGCCCCGTTTGGAGTGAGGCTGCAAAGGGCATGCCAAAGGAAGTGTTTTGCTGTGCCAAGACTCGTGCTGCGCACGCTTTGTGGTTGGAGTGAGAAACAGGTTCCTTGGTGTTTTCTGCGAAACGCTTTAGCAGCCCGTTGGTGCTAGTATGGAGTCAGGGGATGGATGAAGCGGAGAGCCCCGTTTGGAGTGAGGCTGCAAAGGGCATGCCAAAGGAAGTGTTCTGCTGTGCCAAGACTCGTGCTGCGCACGCTTTGTGCTTGGAGTGAGAAACAGGTTCCTTGGTGTTTTCTGCGAAACGCTTTAGCAGCCCGTTGGTGCTAGTATGGAGTCAGGGGATGGATGAAGCGGAGAGCCCCGTTTGGAGTGAGGCTGCAAAGGGCATGCCAAGGGAAGTGTTCTGCTGTGCCAAGACTCGTGCTGCGCACGCTTTGTGCTTGGAGTGAGAAACAGGTTCCTTGGTGTTTTCTGTGAAACGCTTTAGCAGCCCGTTGGTGCTAGTATGGAGTCAGGGGATGGATGAAGCGGAGAGCCCCGTTTGGAGTGAGGCTGCAAAGGGCATGCCAAAGGAAGTGTTTTGCTGTGCCAAGACTCGTGCTGCGCACGCTTTGTGCTTGGAGTGAGAAACAGGTTCCTTGGTGTTTTCTGCGAAACGCTTTAGCAGCCCGTTGGTGCTAGTATGGAGTCAGGGGATGGATGAAGCGGAGAGCCCCGTTTGGAGTGAGGCTGCAAAGGGCATGCCAAAGGAAGTGTTCTGCTGTGCCAAGACTCGTGCTGCGCACGCTTTGTGCTTGGAGTGAGAAACAGGTTCCTTGGTGTTTTCTGCGAAACGCTTTAGCAGCCCGTTGGTGCTAGTATGGAGTCAGGGGATGGATGAAGCGGAGAGCCCCGTTTGGAGTGAGGCTGCAAAGGGCATGCCAAGAGAAGTGTTTCGCTGTGCCAAGACTCGTGCTGCGCACGCTTTGTGTTTGGAGTGAGAAACAGGTTCCTTGGTGTTTTCTGCGAAACGCTTTAGCAGCCCGTTGGTGCTAGTATGGAGTCAGGGGATGGATGAAGCGGAGAGCCCCGTTTGGAGTGAGGCTGCAAAGGGCATGCCAAGAGAAGTGTTTTGCTGTGCCAAGACTCGTGCTGCGCACGCTTTGTGGTTGGAGTGAGAAACAGGTTCCTTGGTGTTTTCTGCGAAACGCTTTAGCAGCCGTTGGTGCTAGTATGGAGTCAGGGGATGGATGAAGCGGAGAGCCCGTTTGGAGTGAGGCTGCAAAGGGCATGCCAAAGGAAGTGTTTTGCTGTGCCAAGACTCGTGCTGCGCACGCTTTGTGCTTGGAGTGAGAAACAGGTTCCTTGGTGTTTTCTGCGAAACGCTTTAGCAGCCCGTTGGTGCTAGTATGGAGTCAGGGGATGGATGAAGCGGAGAGCCCCGTTTGGAGTGAGGCTGCAAAGGGCATGCCAAAGGAAGTGTTTTGCTGTGCCAAGACTCGTGCTGCGCACGCTTTGTGCTTGGAGTGAGAAACAGGTTCCTTGGTGTTTTCTGCGAAACGCTTTAGCAGCCCGTTGGTGCTAGTATGGAGTCAGGGGATGGATGAAGCGGAGAGCCCCGTTTGGAGTGAGGCTGCAAAGGGCATGCCAAAGGAAGTGTTCTGCTGTGCCAAGACTCGTGCTGCGCACGCTTTGTGCTTGGAGTGAGAAACAGGTTCCTTGGTGTTTTCTGCGAAACGCTTTAGCAGCCCGTTGGTGCTAGTATGGAGTCAGGGGATGGATGAAGCGGAGAGCCCCGTTTGGAGTGAGGCTGCAAAGGGCATGCCAAGGAAGTGTTCTGCTGTGCCAAGACTCGTGCTGCGCACGCTTTGTGCTTGGAGTGAGAAACAGGTTCCTTGGTGTTTTCTGTGAAACGCTTTAGCAGCCCGTTGGTGCTAGTATGGAGTCAGGGGATGGATGAAGCGGAGAGCCCCGTTTGGAGTGAGGCTGCAAAGGGCATGCCAAAGGAAGTGTTTTGCTGTGCCAAGACTCGTGCTGCGCACGCTTTGTGCTTGGAGTGAGAAACAGGTTCCTTGGTGTTTTCTGCGAAACGCTTTAGCAGCCCGTTGGTGCTAGTATGGAGTCAGGGGATGGATGAAGCGGAGAGCCCCGTTTGGAGTGAGGCTGCAAAGGGCATGCCAAAGGAAGTGTTCTGCTGTGCCAAGACTCGTGCTGCGCACGCTTTGTGCTTGGAGTGAGAAACAGGTTCCTTGGTGTTTTCTGCGAAACGCTTTAGCAGCCCGTTGGTGCTAGTATGGAGTCAGGGGATGGATGAAGCGGAGAGCCCCGTTTGGAGTGAGGCTGCAAAGGGCATGCCAAGAGAAGTGTTTCGCTGTGCCAAGACTCGTGCTGCGCACGCTTTGTGGTTGGAGTGAGAAACAGGTTCCTTGGTGTTTTCTGCGAAACGCTTTAGCAGCCCGTTGGTGCTAGTATGGAGTCAGGGGATGGATGAAGCGGAGAGCCCCGTTTGGAGTGAGGCTGCAAAGGGCATGCCAAGAGAAGTGTTTTGCTGTGCCAAGACTCGTGCTGCGCACGCTTTGTGGTTGGAGTGAGAAACAGGTTCCTTGGTGTTTTCTGCGAAATGCTTTAGCAGCCCGTTGGTGCTAGTATGGAGTCAGGGGATGGATGAAGCGGAGAGCCCCGTTTGGAGTGAGGCTGCAAAGGGCATGCCAAGGGAAGTGTTCTGCTGTGCCAAGACTCGTGCTGCGCACGCTTTGTGCTTGGAGTGAGAAACAGGTTCCTTGGTGTTTTCTGCGAAACGCTTTAGCAGCCCGTTGGTGCTAGTATGGAGTCAGGGGATGGATGAAGCGGAGAGCCCCGTTTGGAGTGAGGCTGCAAAGGGCATGCCAAGGGAAGTGTTCTGCTGTGCCAAGACTCGTGCTGCGCACGCTTTGTGGTTGGAGTGAGAAACAGGTTCCTTGGTGTTTTCTGTGAAACGCTTTAGCAGCCCGTTGGTGCTAGTATGGAGTCAGGGGATGGATGAAGCGGAGAGCCCCGTTTGGAGTGAGGCTGCAAAGGGCATGCCAAAGGAAGTGTTTTGCTGTGCCAAGACTCGTGCTGCGCACGCTTTGTGGTTGGAGTGAGAAACAGGTTCCTTGGTGTTTTCTGCGAAACGCTTTAGCAGCCCGTTGGTGCTAGTATGGAGTCAGGGGATGGATGAAGCGGAGAGCCCCGTTTGGAGTGAGGCTGCAAAGGGCATGCCAAGGGAAGTGTTCTGCTGTGCCAAGACTCGTGCTGCGCACGCTTTGTGCTTGGAGTGAGAAACAGGTTCCTTGGTGTTTTCTGCGAAACGCTTTAGCAGCCCGTTGGTGCTAGTATGGAGTCAGGGGATGGATGAAGCGGAGAGCCCCGTTTGGAGTGAGGCTGCAAAGGCCATGCCAAAGGAAGTGTTTTGCTGTGCCAAGACTCGTGCTGCGCACGCTTTGTGCTTGGAGTGAGAAACAGGTTCCTTGGTGTTTTCTGCGAAACGCTTTAGCAGCCCGTTGGTGCTAGTATGGAGTCAGGGGATGGATGAAGCGGAGAGCCCCGTTTGGAGTGAGGCTGCAAAGGGCATGCCAAAGGAAGTGTTCTGCTGTGCCAAGACTCGTGCTGCGCACACTTTGTGCTTGGAGTGAGAAACAGGTTCCTTGGTGTTTTCTGCGAAACGCTTTAGCAGCCCGTTGGTGCTAGTATGGAGTCAGGGGATGGATGAAGCGGAGAGCCCCGTTTGGAGTGAGGCTGCAAAGGGCATGCCAAAGGAAGTGTTTTGCTGTGCCAAGACTCGTGCTGCGCACGCTTTGTGCTTGGAGTGAGAAACAGGTTCCTTGGTGTTTTCTGCGAAACGCTTTAGCAGCCCGTTGGTGCTAGTATGGAGTCAGGGGCTGGATGAAGCGGAGAGCCCCGTTTGGAGTGAGGCTGCAAAGGGCATGCCAAAGGAAGTGTTCTGCTGTGCCAAGACTCGTGCTGCGCACGCTTTGTGGTTGGAGTGAGAAACAGGTTCCTTGGTGTTTTCTGCGAAACGCTTTAGCAGCCCGTTGGTGCTAGTATGGAGTCAGGGGATGGATGAAGCGGAGAGCCCCGTTTGGAGTGAGGCTGCAAAGGGCATGCCAAGGGAAGTGTTCTGCTGTGCCAAGACTCGTGCTGCGCACGCTTTGTGGTTGGAGTGAGAAACAGGTTCCTTGGTGTTTTCTGCGAAACGCTTTAGCAGCCCGTTGGTGCTAGTATGGAGTCAGGGGATGGATGAAGCGGAGAGCCCCGTTTGGAGTGAGGCTGCAAAGGGCATGCGAAAGGAAGTGTTCTGCTGTGCCAAGACTCGTGCTGCGCACGCTTTGTGCTTGGAGTGAGAAACAGGTTCCTTGGTGTTTTCTGCGAAACGCTTTAGCAGCCCGTTGGTGCTAGTATGGAGTCAGGGGATGGATGAAGCGGAGAGCCCCGTTTGGAGTGAGGCTGCAAAGGGCATGCCAAGAGAAGTGTTTCGCTGTGCCAAGACTCGTGCTGCGCACGCTTTGTGGTTGGAGTGAGAAACAGGTTCCTTGGTGTTTTCTGCGAAACGCTTTAGCAGCCCGTTGGTGCTAGTATGGAGTCAGGGGATGGATGAAGCGGAGAGCCCCGTTTGGAGTGAGGCTGCAAAGGGCATGCCAAGAGAAGTGTTTTGCTGTGCCAAGACTCGTGCTGCGCACGCTTTGTGGTTGGAGTGAGAAACAGGTTCCTTGGTGTTTTCTGCGAAATGCTTTAGCAGCCCGTTGGTGCTAGTATGGAGTCAGGGGATGGATGAAGTGGAGAGCCCCGTTTGGAGTGAGGCTGCAAAGGGCATGCCAAGGGAAGTGTTCTGCTGTGCCAAGACTCGTGCTGCGCACGCTTTGTGCTTGGAGTGAGAAACAGGTTCCTTGGTGTTTTCTGCGAAACGCTTTAGCAGCCCGTTGGTGCTAGTATGGAGTCAGGGGATGGATGAAGCGGAGAGCCCCGTTTGGAGTGAGGCTGCAAAGGGCATGCCAAGAGAAGTGTTCTGCTGTGCCAAGACTCGTGCTGCGCACGCTTTGTGCTTGGAGTGAGAAACAGGTTCCTTGGTGTTTTCTGCGAAACGCTTTAGCAGCCCGTTGGTGCTAGTATGGAGTCAGGGGATGGATGAAGCGGAGAGCCCCGTTTGGAGTGAGGCTGCAAAGGGCATGCCAAAGGAAGTGTTTTGCTGTGCCAAGACTGGTGCTGCGCACGCTTTGTGCTTGGAGTGAGAAACAGGTTCCTTGGTGTTTTCTGCGAAACGCTTTAGCAGCCCGTTGGTGCTAGTATGGAGTCAGGGGATGGATGAAGCGGAGAGCCCCGTTTGGAGTGAGGCTGCAAAGGGCATGCCAAAGGAAGTGTTTTGCTGTGCCAAGACTCGTGCTGCGCACGCTTTGTGCTTGGAGTGAGAAACAGGTTCCTTGGTGTTTTCTGCGAAACGCTTTAGCAGCCCGTTGGTGCTAGTATGGAGTCAGGGGATGGATGAAGCGGAGAGCCCCGTTTGGAGTGAGGCTGCAAAGGGCATGCCAAAGGAAGTGTTCTGCTGTGCCAAGACTCGTGCTGCGCACGCTTTGTGCTTGGAGTGAGAAACAGGTTCCTTGGTGTTTTCTGCGAAACGCTTTAGCAGCCCGTTGGTGCTAGTATGGAGTCAGGGGATGGATGAAGCGGAGAGCCCCGTTTGGAGTGAGGCTGCAAAGGGCATGCCAAGAGAAGTGTTTTGCTGTGCCAAGACTCGTGCTGCGCACGCTTTGTGGTTGGAGTGAGAAACAGGTTCCTTGGTGTTTTCTGCGAAATGCTTTAGCAGCCCGTTGGTGCTAGTATGGAGTCAGGGGATGGATGAAGCGGAGAGCCCCGTTTGGAGTGAGGCTGCAAAGGGCATGCCAAGGGAAGTGTTCTGCTGTGCCAAGACTCGTGCTGCGCACGCTTTGTGGTTGGAGTGAGAAACAGGTTCCTTGGTGTTTTCTGCGAAACGCTTTAGCAGCCCGTTGGTGCTAGTATGGAGTCAGGGGATGGATGAAGCGGAGAGCCCCGTTTGGAGTGAGGCTGCAAAGGGCATGCCAAAGGAAGTGTTCTGCTGTGCCAAGACTCGTGCTGCGCACGCTTTGTGCTTGGAGTGAGAAACAGGTTCCTTGGTGTTTTCTGCGAAACGCTTTAGCAGCCCGTTGGTGCTAGTATGGAGTCAGGGGATGGATGAAGCGGAGAGCCCCGTTTGGAGTGAGGCTGCAAAGGGCATGCCAAAGGAAGTGTTTTGCTGTGCCAAGACTCGTGCTGCGCACGCTTTGTGCTTGGAGTGAGAAACAGGTTCCTTGGTGTTTTCTGCGAAACGCTTTAGCAGCCCGTTGGTGCTAGTATGGAGTCAGGGGATGGATGAAGCGGAGAGCCCCGTTTGGAGTGAGGCTGCAAAGGGCATGCCAAAGGAAGTGTTTTGCTGTGCCAAGACTCGTGCTGCGCACGCTTTGTGCTTGGAGTGAGAAACAGGTTCCTTGGTGTTTTCTGCGAAACGCTTTAGCAGCCCGTTGGTGCTAGTATGGAGTCAGGGGATGGATGAAGCGGAGAGCCCCGTTTGGAGTGAGGCTGCAAAGGGCATGCCAAAGGAAGTGTTCTGCTGTGCCAAGACTCGTGCTGCGCACGCTTTGTGCTTGGAGTGAGAAACAGGTTCCTTGGTGTTTTCTGCGAAACGCTTTAGCAGCCCGTTGGTGCTAGTATGGAGTCAGGGGATGGATGAAGCGGAGAGCCCCGTTTGGAGTGAGGCTGCAAAGGGCATGCCAAGGGAAGTGTTCTGCTGTGCCAAGACTCGTGCTGCGCACGCTTTGTGCTTGGAGTGAGAAACAGGTTCCTTGGTGTTTTCTGCGAAACGCTTTAGCAGCCCGTTGGTGCTAGTATGGAGTCAGGGGATGGATGAAGCGGAGAGCCCCGTTTGGAGTGAGGCTGCAAAGGGCATGCCAAAGGAAGTGTTTTGCTGTGCCAAGACTCGTGCTGCGCACGCTTTGTGCTTGGAGTGAGAAACAGGTTCCTTGGTGTTTTCTGCGAAACGCTTTAGCAGCCCGTTGGTGCTAGTATGGAGTCAGGGGATGGATGAAGCGGAGAGCCCCGTTTGGAGTGAGGCTGCAAAGGGCATGCCAAAGGAAGTGTTCTGCTGTGCCAAGACTCGTGCTGCGCACGCTTTGTGCTTGGAGTGAGAAACAGGTTCCTTGGTGTTTTCTGCGAAACGCTTTAGCAGCCCGTTGGTGCTAGTATGGAGTCAGGGGATGGATGAAGCGGAGAGCCCCGTTTGGAGTGAGGCTGCAAAGGGCATGCCAAAGGAAGTGTTCTGCTGTGCCAAGACTCGTGCTGCGCACGCTTTGTGCTTGGAGTGAGAAACAGGTTCCTTGGTGTTTTCTGCGAAACGCTTTAGCAGCCCGTTGGTGCTAGTATGGAGTCAGGGGATGGATGAAGCGGAGAGCCCCGTTTGGAGTGAGGCTGCAAAGGGCATGCCAAAGGAAGTGTTTTGCTGTGCCAAGACTCGTGCTGCGCACGCTTTGTGCTTGGAGTGAGAAACAGGTTCCTTGGTGTTTTCTGCGAAACGCTTTAGCAGCCCGTTGGTGCTAGTATGGAGTCAGGGGATGGATGAAGCGGAGAGCCCCGTTTGGAGTGAGGCTGCAAAGGGCATGCCAAAGGAAGTGTTCTGCTGTGCCAAGACTCGTGCTGCGCACGCTTTGTGCTTGGAGTGAGAAACAGGTTCCTTGGTGTTTTCTGCGAAACGCTTTAGCAGCCCGTTGGTGCTAGTATGGAGTCAGGGGATGGATGAAGCGGAGAGCCCCGTTTGGAGTGAGGCTGCAAAGGGCATGCCAAGAGAAGTGTTTTGCTGTGCCAAGACTCGTGCTGCGCACGCTTTGTGGTTGGAGTGAGAAACAGGTTCCTTGGTGTTTTCTGCGAAATGCTTTAGCAGCCCGTTGGTGCTAGTATGGAGTCAGGGGATGGATGAAGCGGAGAGCCCCGTTTGGAGTGAGGCTGCAAAGGGCATGCCAAGGGAAGTGTTCTGCTGTGCCAAGACTCGTGCTGCGCACGCTTTGTGGTTGGAGTGAGAAACAGGTTCCTTGGTGTTTTCTGCGAAACGCTTTAGCAGCCCGTTGGTGCTAGTATGGAGTCAGGGGATGGATGAAGCGGAGAGCCCCGTTTGGAGTGAGGCTGCAAAGGGCATGCCAAGGGAAGTGTTCTGCTGTGCCAAGACTCGTGCTGCGCACGCTTTGTGCTTGGAGTGAGAAACAGGTTCCTTGGTGTTTTCTGCGAAACGCTTTAGCAGCCCGTTGGTGCTAGTATGGAGTCAGGGGATGGATGAAGCGGAGAGCCCCGTTTGGAGTGAGGCTGCAAAGGGCATGCCAAAGGAAGTGTTTTGCTGTGCCAAGACTCGTGCTGCGCACGCTTTGTGCTTGGAGTGAGAAACAGGTTCCTTGGTGTTTTCTGCGAAACGCTTTAGCAGCCCGTTGGTGCTAGTATGGAGTCAGGGGATGGATGAAGCGGAGAGCCCCGTTTGGAGTGAGGCTGCAAAGGGCATGCCAAAGGAAGTGTTCTGCTGTGCCAAGACTCGTGCTGCGCACGCTTTGTGCTTGGAGTGAGAAACAGGTTCCTTGGTGTTTTCTGCGAAACGCTTTAGCAGCCCGTTGGTGCTAGTATGGAGTCAGGGGATGGATGAAGCGGAGAGCCCCGTTTGGAGTGAGGCTGCAAAGGGCATGCCAAGAGAAGTGTTTTGCTGTGCCAAGACTCGTGCTGCGCACGCTTTGTGGTTGGAGTGAGAAACAGGTTCCTTGGTGTTTTCTGCGAAATGCTTTAGCAGCCCGTTGGTGCTAGTATGGAGTCAGGGGATGGATGAAGCGGAGAGCCCCGTTTGGAGTGAGGCTGCAAAGGGCATGCCAAAGGAAGTGTTTTGCTGTGCCAAGACTCGTGCTGCGCACGCTTTGTGCTTGGAGTGAGAAACAGGTTCCTTGGTGTTTTCTGCGAAACGCTTTAGCAGCCCGTTGGTGCTAGTATGGAGTCAGGGGATGGATGAAGCGGAGAGCCCCGTTTGGAGTGAGGCTGCAAAGGGCATGCCAAAGGAAGTGTTTTGCTGTGCCAAGACTCGTGCTGCGCACGCTTTGTGCTTGGAGTGAGAAACAGGTTCCTTGGTGTTTTCTGCGAAACGCTTTAGCAGCCCGTTGGTGCTAGTATGGAGTCAGGGGATGGATGAAGCGGAGAGCCCCGTTTGGAGTGAGGCTGCAAAGGGCATGCCAAAGGAAGTGTTCTGCTGTGCCAAGACTCGTGCTGCGCACGCTTTGTGGTTGGAGTGAGAAACAGGTTCCTTGGTGTTTTCTGCGAAACGCTTTAGCAGCCCGTTGGTGCTAGTATGGAGTCAGGGGATGGATGAAGCGGAGAGCCCCGTTTGGAGTGAGGCTGCAAAGGGCATGCCAAGAGAAGTGTTTTGCTGTGCCAAGACTCGTGCTGCGCACGCTTTGTGGTTGGAGTGAGAAACAGGTTCCTTGGTGTTTTCTGCGAAATGCTTTAGCAGCCCGTTGGTGCTAGTATGGAGTCAGGGGATGGATGAAGCGGAGAGCCCCGTTTGGAGTGAGGCTGCAAAGGGCATGCCAAGGGAAGTGTTCTGCTGTGCCAAGACTCGTGCTGCGCACGCTTTGTGCTTGGAGTGAGAAACAGGTTCCTTGGTGTTTTCTGCGAAACGCTTTAGCAGCCCGTTGGTGCTAGTATGGAGTCAGGGGATGGATGAAGCGGAGAGCCCCGTTTGGAGTGAGGCTGCAAAGGGCATGCCAAAGGAAGTGTTCTGCTGTGCCAAGACTCGTGCTGCGCACGCTTTGTGCTTGGAGTGAGAAACAGGTTCCTTGGTGTTTTCTGCGAAACGCTTTAGCAGCCCGTTGGTGCTAGTATGGAGTCAGGGGATGGATGAAGCGGAGAGCCCCGTTTGGAGTGAGGCTGCAAAGGGCATGCCAAAGGAAGTGTTCTGCTGTGCCAAGACTCGTGCTGCGCACGCTTTGTGCTTGGAGTGAGAAACAGGTTCCTTGGTGTTTTCTGCGAAACGCTTTAGCAGCCCGTTGGTGCTAGTATGGAGTCAGGGGATGGATGAAGCGGAGAGCCCCGTTTGGAGTGAGGCTGCAAAGGGCATGCCAAAGGAAGTGTTCTGCTGTGCCAAGACTCGTGCTGCGCACGCTTTGTGCTTGGAGTGAGAAACAGGTTCCTTGGTGTTTTCTGCGAAACGCTTTAGCAGCCCGTTGGTGCTAGTATGGAGTCAGGGGATGGATGAAGCGGAGAGCCCCGTTTGGAGTGAGGCTGCAAAGGGCATGCCAAAGGAAGTGTTCTGCTGTGCCAAGACTCGTGCTGCGCACGCTTTGTGCTTGGAGTGAGAAACAGGTTCCTTGGTGTTTTCTGCGAAACGCTTTAGCAGCCCGTTGGTGCTAGTATGGAGTCAGGGGATGGATGAAGCGGAGAGCCCCGTTTGGAGTGAGGCTGCAAAGGGCATGCCAAAGGAAGTGTTTTGCTGTGCCAAGACTCGTGCTGCGCACGCTTTGTGCTTGGAGTGAGAAACAGGTTCCTTGGTGTTTTCTGCGAAACGCTTTAGCAGCCCGTTGGTGCTAGTATGGAGTCAGGGGATGGATGAAGCGGAGAGCCCCGTTTGGAGTGAGGCTGCAAAGGGCATGCCAAAGGAAGTGTTCTGCTGTGCCAAGACTCGTGCTGCGCACGCTTTGTGCTTGGAGTGAGAAACAGGTTCCTTGGTGTTTTCTGCGAAACGCTTTAGCAGCCCGTTGGTGCTAGTATGGAGTCAGGGGATGGATG
>NW_028289710.1:0-52553 GCF_059628265.1 Tinamus guttatus | reverse complement strand
GTGCTGCGCACGCTTTGTGGTTGGAGTGAGAAACAGGTTCTTTGGTGTTTTCTGCGAAACGCTTTAGCAGCCCGTTGGTTCTAGTATGGAGTCAGGGGATGGATGAAGCGGAGAGCCCCGTTTGGAGTGAGGCTCCAAAGGGCATGCCAAGGGAAGTGTTCTGCTGTGCCAAGACTCGTGCTGCGCACGCTTTGTGGTTGGAGTGAGAAACAGGTTCTTTGGTGTTTTCTGCGAAACGCTTTAGCAGCCCGTTGGTGCTAGTATAGAATTAGGGGATGGATGAAGAGGAGAGCCCAGTTTGGAGTGAGGCTGCAAAGGGCATGCCAAGGGAAGTGTTCTGCTGTGCCAAGACTCGTGCTGCGCACGCTTTGTGGTTGGAGTGAGAAACAGGTTCCTTGGTGTTTTCTGCGAAACGCTTTAGCAGCCTGTTGGTGCTAGTATGGAGTCAGGGGATGGATGAAGCGGAGAGCCCCGTTTGGAGTGAGGCTGCAAAGGGCATGCCAAGGGAAGTGTTCTGCTGTGCCAAGACTCGTGCTGCGCACGCTTTGTGGTTGGAGTGAGAAACAGGTTCTTTGGTGTTTTTTGCGAAACGCTTTAGCAGCGCGTTGGTGCTAGTATGGAATTAGGGGATGGATGAAGAGGAGAGCCCCGTTTGGAGTGAGGCTGCAAAGGGCATGCCAAGGGAAGTGTTCTGCTGTGCCAAGACTCGTGCTGCGCACGCTTTGTGGTTGGAGTGAGAAACAGGTTCTTTGGTGTTTTCTGCAAAACGCTTTAGCAGCCCGTTGGTGCTAGTATGGAGTCAGGGGATGGATGAAGCGGAGAGCCCCGTTTGGAGTGAGGCTGCAAAGGGCATGCCAAGGGAAGTGTTCTGCTGTGCCAAGACTCGTGCTGCGCACTCTTTGTGGTGGGAGTGAGAAACAGGTTCTTTGGTGTTTTTTGCGAAACGCTTTAGCAGCGCGTTGGTGCTAGTATGGAATTAGGGGATGGATGAAGAGGAGAGCCCCGTTTGGAGTGAGGCTGCAAAGGGCATGCCAAGGGAAGTGTTCTGCTGTGCCAAGACTCGTGCTGCGCACGCTTTGTGGTTGGAGTGAGAAACAGGTTCTTTGGTGTTTTCTGCAAAACGCTTTAGCAGCCCGTTGGTGCTAGTATGGAGTCAGGGGATGGATGAAGCGGAGAGCCCCGTTTGGAGTGAGGCTGCAAAGGGCATGCCAAGGGAAGTGTTCTGCTGTGCCAAGACTCGTGCTGCGCACGCTTTGTGGTTGGAGTGAGAAACAGGTTCTTTGGTGTTTTCTGCGAAACGCTTTAGCAGCGCGTTGGTGCTAGTATGGAGTCAGGGGATGGATGAAGCGGAGAGCCCCGTTTGGAGTGAGGCTGCAAAGGGCATGCCAAGGGAAGTGTTCTGCTGTGCCAAGACTCGTGCTGCGCACGCTTTGTGGTTGGAGTGAGAAACAGGTTCTTTGGTGTTTTTTGCGAAACGCTTTAGCAGCGCGTTGGTGCTAGTATGGAATTAGGGGATGGATGAAGAGGAGAGCCCCGTTTGGAGTGAGGCTGCAAAGGGCATGCCAAGGGAAGTGTTCTGCTGTGCCAAGACTCGTGCTGCGCACGCTTTGTGGTTGGAGTGAGAAACAGGTTCTTTGGTGTTTTCTGCAAAACGCTTTAGCAGCCCGTTGGTGCTAGTATGGAGTCAGGGGATGGATGAAGCGGAGAGCCCCGTTTGGAGTGAGGCTGCAAAGGGCATGCGAAGGGAAGTGTTCTGCTGTGCCAAGACTCGTGCTGCGCACTCTTTGTGGTGGGAGTGAGAAACAGGTTCTTTGGTGTTTTCTGCGAAACGCTTTAGCAGCGCGTTGGTGCTAGTTTGGAGTCAGGGGATGGATGAAGCGGAGAGCCCCGTTTGGAGTGAGGCTGCAAAGGGTATGCCAAGAGAAGTGTTCTGCTGTGCCAAGACTCGTGCTGCGCACGCTTTGTGGTTGGAGTGAGAAACAGGGTCCTTGGTGTTTTCTGCGAAACGCTTTAGCAGCCCGTTGGTGCTAGTATGGAGTCAGGGGATGGATGAAGCGGAGAGCCCCGTTTGGAGTGAGGCTGCAAAGCGCATGCCAAGGGAAGTGTTCTGCTATGCCAAGACTCATGCTGCGCACGCTTTGTGGTTGGAGTGAGAAGCAGGTTCCTTGGTGTTTTCTGCGAAACGCTTTAGCAGCCTGTTGGTGCTAGTATGGAGTCAGGGGATGGATGAAGCGGAGAGCCCCGTTTGGAGTGAGGCTGCAAAGGGCATGCCAGGGGAAGTGTTCTGCTGTGCCAAGACTCGTGCTGCACACGCTTTGTGGTTGGAGTGAGAAACAGGTTCCTTGGTGTTTTCTGCGAAACGCTTTAGCAGCCTGTTGGTGCTAGTATGGAGTCAGGGGATGGATGAAGCGGAGAGCCCCGTTTGGAGTGAGGCTGCAAAGCGCATGCCAAGGGAAGTGTTCTGCTGTGCCAAGACTCGTGCTGCGCACGCTTTGTGGTTGGAGTGAGAAACAGGTTCTTTGGTGTTTTCTGCGAAATGCTTTAGCAGGCCGTTGGTGCTAGTATGGAATTAGGGGATGGATGAAGCGGAAAGCCCCGTTTGGAGTGAGGCTGCAAAGGGCATGCCAAGGGAAGTGTTCTGCTGTGCCAAGACTCGTGCTGCGCACGCTTTGTGGTTGGAGTGAGAAACAGGTTCTTTGGTGTTTTCTGCGAAACGCTTTAGCAGCCCGTTGGTTCTAGTATGGAGTCAGGGGATGGATGAAGCGGAGAGCCCCGTTTGGAGTGAGACTGCAAAGGGCATGCCAAGGGAAGTGTTCTGCTGTGCCAAGACTCGTGCTGCGCACGCTTTGTGGTTGGAGTGAGAAACAGGTTCTTTGGTGTTTTCTGCGAAACGCTTTAGCAGCGCGTTGGTGCTAGTATAGAATTAGCGGATGGATGAAGCGGAGAGCCCCGTTTGGAGTGAGGCTGCAAAGGGCATGCCAGGGGAAGTGTTCTGCTGTGCCAAGACTCGTGCTGCGCACGCTTTGTGGTTGGAGTGAGAATCAGGTTCTTTGGTGTTTTCTGCGAAACGCTTTAGCAGCCCTTTGGTGCTAGTATTTAATTAGGGGATGGAGGAAGTGGAGAGCCCCGTTTGGAGTGAGGCTGCAAAGGGCATGCCAAGGGAAGTGTTCTGCTGTGCCAATACTCGTGCTGCGCACGCTTTGTGATTGGAGTGAGAAACAGGTTCCTTGGTGTTTTCTGTGAAACGCTTTAGCAGCCTCTTGGTGCTAGTATGGAGTCAGGGGATGGATGAAGCGGAGAGCCCCGTTTGGAGTGAGGCTGCAAAGCGCAGGCCAAGGGAAGTGTTCTGCTATGCCAAGACTCGTGCTGCGCACGCTTTGTGGTTGGAGTGAGAAGCAGGTTCCTTGGTGTTTTCTGCGAAACGCTTTAGCAGCCTGTTGGTGCTAGTATGGAGTCAGGGGATGGATGAAGCGGAGAGCCCCGTTTGGAGTGAGGCTGCAAAGGGCATGCCAAGGGAAGTGTTCTGCTGTGCCAAGACTCGTGCTGCGCACGCTTTGTGGTTGGAGTGAGAAACAGGTTCTTTGGTGTTTTCTGCGAAACGCTTTAGCAGCCCGTTGGTGCCAGTATGGAATTAGGGGATGGATGAAGAGGAGAGCCCCGTTTGGAGTGAGGCTGCAAAGGGCATGCCAAGGGAAGTGTTCTGCTGTGCCAAGACTCGTGCTGCGCACGCTTTGTGGTTGGAGTGAGAAACAGGTTCTTTGGTGTTTTTTGCAAAACGCTTTAGCAGCCCGTTGGTGCTAGTATGGAGTCAGGGGATGGATGAAGCGGAGAGCCCCGTTTGGAGTGAGGCTGCAAAGGGCATGCCAAGGGAAGTGTTCTGCTGTGCCAAGACTCGTGCTGCGCACGCTTTGTGGTTGGAGTGAGAAACAGGTTCTTTGGTGTTTTCTGCGAAACGCTTTAGCAGCGCGTTGGTGCTAGTATGGAGTCAGGGGATGGATGAAGCGGAGAGCCCCGTTTGGAGTGAGGCTGCAAAGGGTATGCCAAGAGAAGTGTTCTGCTGTGCCAAGACTCGTGCTGCGCACGCTTTGTGGTTGGAGTGAGAAACAGGTTCTTTGGTGCTTTCTGCGAAACGCTTTAGGAGCCTGTTGGTGCTAGTATGGAGTTAGGGGATGGATGAAGCGGAGAGCCCCGTTTGGAGTGAGGCTGCAAAGGGCATGCCAAGGGAAGTGTTCTGCTGTGCCAAGACTCGTGCTGCGCACGCTTTGTGGTTGGAGTGAGAAACAGGTTCTTTGGTGTTTTCTGCGAAACGCTTTAGCAGCCCGTTGGTGCCAGTATGGAATTAGGGGATGGATGAAGCGGAGAGCCCCGTTTGGAGTGAGGCTGCAAAGGGTATGCCAAGAGAAGTGTTCTGCTGTGCCAAGACTCGTGCTGCGCACGCTTTGTGGTTGGAGTGAGAAACAGGGTCCTTGGTGTTTTCTGCGAAACGCTTTAGCAGCCCGTTGGTGCTAGTATGGAGTCAGGGGATGGATGAAGCGGAGAGCCCCGTTTGGAGTGAGGCTGCAAAGGGCATGCCAGGGGAAGTGTTCTGCTGTGCCAAGACTCGTGCTGCGCACGCTTTGTGGTTGGAGTGAGAAACAGGTTCCTTGGTGTTTTCTGCGAAACGCTTTAGCAGCCTGTTGGTGCTAGTATGGAGTCAGGGGATGGATGAAGCGGAGAGCCCCGTTTGGAGTGAGGCTACAAAGCGCATGCCAAGGGAAGTGTTCTGCTGTGCCAAGACTCGTGCTGCGCACGCTTTGTGGTTGGAGTGAGAAACAGGTTCTTTGGTGCTTTCTGCGAAATGCTTTAGCAGGCCGTTGGTGCTAGTATGGAATTAGGGGATGGATGAAGCGGAAAGCCCCGTTTGGAGTGAGGCTGCAAAGGGCATGCCAAGGGAAGTGTTCTGCTGTGCCAAGACTCGTGCTGCGCACGCTTTGTGGTTGGAGTGAGAAACAGGTTCTTTGGTGTTTTCTGCGAAACGCTTTAGCAGCCCGTTGGTTCTAGTATGGAGTCAGGGGATGGATGAAGCGGAGAGCCCCGTTTGGAGTGAGACTGCAAAGGGCATGCCAAGGGAAGTGTTCTGCTGTGCCAAGACTCGTGCTGCGCACGCTTTGTGGTTGGAGTGAGAAACAGGTTCTTTGGTGTTTTCTGCGAAACGCTTTAGCAGCGCGTTGGTGCTAGTATAGAATTAGCGGATGGATGAAGCGGAGAGCCCCGTTTGGAGTGAGGCTGCAAAGGGCATGCCAGGGGAAGTGTTCTGCTGTGCCAAGACTCGTGCTGCGCACGCTTTGTGGTTGGAGTGAGAATCAGGTTCTTTGGTGTTTTCTGCGAAACGCTTTAGCAGCCCTTTGGTGCTAGTATTTAATTAGGGGATGGAGGAAGTGGAGAGCCCCGTTTGGAGTGAGGCTGCAAAGGGCATGCCAAGGGAAGTGTTCTGCTGTGCCAAGACTCGTGCTGCGCACGCTTTGTGATTGGAGTGAGAAACAGGTTCCTTGGTGTTTTCTGTGAAACGCTTTAGCAGCCTCTTGGTGCTAGTATGGAGTCAGGGGATGGATGAAGCGGAGAGCCCCGTTTGGAGTGAGGCTGCAAAGCGCATGCCAAGGGAAGTGTTCTGCTATGCCAAGACTCGTGCTGCGCACGCTTTGTGGTTGGAGTGAGAAGCAGGTTCCTTGGTGTTTTCTGCGAAATGCTTTAGCAGCCTGTTGGTGCTAGTATGGAGTCAGGGGATGGATGAAGCGGAGAGCCCCGTTTGGAGTGAGGCTGCAAAGGGCATGCCAAGGGAAGTGTTCTGCTGTGCCAAGACTCGTGCTGCGCACGCTTTGTGGTTGGAGTGAGAAACAGGTTCTTTGGTGTTTTCTGCGAAACGCTTTAGCAGCCCGTTGGTGCTAGTATGGAGTCAGGGGATGGATGAAGCGGAGAGCCCCGTTTGGAGTGAGGCTGCAAAGGGTATGCCAAGAGAAGTGTTCTGCTGTGCCAAGACTCGTGCTGCGCACGCTTTGTGGTTGGAGTGAGAAACAGGTTCTTTGGTGCTTTCTGCGAAACGCTTTAGGAGCCTGTTGGTGCTAGTATGGAGTTAGGGGATGGATGAAGCGGAGAGCCCCGTTTGGAGTGAGGCTGCAAAGGGCATGCCAAGGGAAGTGTTCTGCTGTGCCAAGACTCGTGCTGCGCACGCTTTGTGGTTGGAGTGAGAAACAGGTTCTTTGGTGTTTTCTGCGAAACGCTTTAGCAGCCCGTTGGTGCCAGTATGGAATTAGGGGATGGATGAAGCGGAGAGCCCCGTTTGGAGTGAGGCTGCAAAGGGCATGCCAAGGGAAGTGTTCTGCTGTGCCAAGACTCGTGCTGCGCACGCTTTGTGGTTGGAGTGACAAACAGGTTCCTTGGTGTTTTCTGCGAAACGCTTTAGCAGCCTCTTGGTGCTACTATGGAGTCAGGGGATGGATGAAGCGGAGAGCCCCGTTTGGAGTGAGGCTACAAAGCGCCTGCCAAGGGAAGTGTTCTGCTGTGCCAAGACTCGTGCTGCACACGCTTTGTGGTTGGAGTGAGAAACAGGTTCCTTGGTGTTTTCTGCGAAACGCTTTAGCAGCCTGTTGGTGCTAGTATGGAGTCAGGGGATGGATGAAGCGGAGAGCCCCGTTTGGAGTGAGGCTACAAAGCGCATGCCAAGGGAAGTGTTCTGCTGTGCCAAGACTCGTGCTGCGCACGCTTTGTGGTTGGAGTGAGAAACAGGTTCTTTGGTGTTTTCTGCGAAACGCTTTAGCAGGCTGTTGGTGCTAGTATGGAATTAGGGGATGGATGAAGCGGAAAGCCCCGTTTGGAGTGAGACTGCAAAGGGCATGCCAAGGGAAGTGTTCTGCTGTGCCAAGACTCGTGCTGCGCACGCTTTGTGGTTGGAGTGAGAAACAGGTTCTTTGGTGTTTTCTGCGAAACGCTTTAGCAGCCCGTTGGTTCTAGTATGGAGTCAGGGGATGGATGAAGCGGAGAGCCCCGTTTGGAGTGAGGCTACAAAGCGCATGCCAAGGGAAGTGTTCTGCTGTGCCATGACTCGTGCTGCGCGCGCTTTGTGGTTGGAGTGAGAAACAGGTTCTTTGGTGTTTTCTGCGAAACGCTTTAGCAGCGCGTTGGTGCTAGTATGGAATTAGGGGATGGATGAAGCGGAGAGCCCCGTTTGGAGTGAGGCTGCAAAGTGCATGCCAAGGGAAGTGTTCTGCTGTGCCAAGACTCGTGCTGCGCACGCTTTGTGGTTGGAGTGAGAAACAGGTTCCTTGGTGTTTTCTGCGAAACGCTTTAGCAGCCTCTTGGTGCTAGTATGGAGTCAGGGGATGGATGAAGCGGAGAGCCCCGTTTGGAGTGAGGCTGCAAAGGGCATGCCAGGGGAAGTGTTCTGCTGTGCCAAGACTCGTGCTGCGCACGCTTTGTGGTTGGAGTGAGAAACAGGTTCTTTGGTGTTTTCTGCGAAACGCTTTAGCAGCCCTTTGGTGCTAGTATTTAATTAGGGGATGGAGGAAGCGGAGAGCCCCGTTTGGAGTGAGGCTGCAAAGGGCATGCCAAGGGAAGTGTTCTGCTGTGCCAAGACTCGTGCTGCGCACGCTTTGTGGTTGGAGTGAGAAACAGGTTCCTTGGTGTTTTCTGCGAAACGCTTTAGCAGCCTGTTGGTGCTAGTAGGGAGTCAGGGGATGGATGAAGCGGAGAGCCCCGTTTGGAGTGAGGCTGCAAAGCGCATGCCAAGGGAAGTGTTCTGCTATGCCAAGACTCGTGCTGCGCACGCTTTGTGGTTGGAGTGAGAAGCGGGTTCCTTGGTGTTTTCTGCGAAACGCTTTAGCAGCCTGTTGGTGCTAGTATGGAGTCAGGGGATGGATGAAGCGGAGAGTCCCGTTTGGAGTGAGGCTGCAAAGGGCATGCCAGGGGAAGTGTTCTGCTATGCCAAGACTCGTGCTGCGCACGCTTTGTGGTTTGAGTGAGAAACAGGTTCCTTGGTGTTTTCTGCGAAACGCTTTAGCAGCCTGTTGGTGCTAGTATGGAGTCAGGGGATGGATGAAGCGGAGAGCCCCGTTTGGAGTGAGGCTACAAAGCGCATGCCAAGGGAAGTGTTCTGCTGTGCCAAGACTCGTGCTGCGCACGCTTTGTGGTTGGAGTGAGAAACAGGTTCTTTGGTGTTTTCTGCGAAACGCTTTAGCAGCCCGTTGGTGCTACTATGGAATTAGGGGATGGATGAAGCGGAGAGCCCCCTTTGGAGTGAGGCTGCAAAGGGCATGCCAAGGGAAGTGTTCTGCTGTGCCAAGACTCGTGCTGCGCACGCTTTGTGGTTGGAGTGAGAAACAGGTTCCTTGGTGTTTTCTGCGAAACGCTTTAGCAGCCTGTTGGTGCTAGTATGGAGTCAGGGGATGGATGAAGCGGAGAGCCCCGTTTGGAGTGAGGCTGCAAAGCGCATGCCAAGGGAAGTGTTCTGCTGTGCCAAGACTCGTGCTGCGCACGCTTTGTGGTTGGAGTGAGAAACAGGTTCTTTGGTGTTTTCTGCGAAACGCTTTAGCAGCCCGTTGGTGCTAGTATGGAATTAGGGGATGGATGAAGCGGAGAGCCCCGTTTGGAGTGAGGCTGAAAAGGGCATGCCAAGGGAAGTGTTCTGCTGTGCCAAGACTCGTGCTGCGCACGCTTTGTGGTTGGAGTGAGAAACAGGTTCTTTGGTGCTTTCTGCGAAACGCTTTAGGAGCCCGTTGGTGCTAGTATGGAGTCAGGGGATGGATGAAGCGGAGAGCCCCGTTTGGAGTGAGGCTGCAAAGGGCATGCCAAGGGAAGTGTTCTGCTGTGCCAAGACTCGTGCTGCGCACGCTTTGTGGTTGGAGTGAGAAACAGGTTCTTTGGTGTTTTCTGCGAAACGCTTTAGCAGCCCGTTGGTGCTAGTATGGAGTCAGGGGATGGATGAAGCGGAGAGCCCCGTTTGGAGTGAGGCTGCAAAGGGTATGCCAAGGGAAGTGTTCTGCTGTGCCAAGACTCGTGCTGCGCACGCTTTGTGGTTGGAGTGAGAAACAGGTTCCTTGGTGTTTTCTGCGAAACGCTTTAGGAGCCTGTTGGTGCTAGTATGGAGTTAGGGGCTGGATGAAGCGGAGAGCCCCGTTTGGAGTGAGGCTGCAAAGGGCATGCCAAGGGAAGTGTTCTGCTGTGCCAAGACTCGTGCTGCGCACGCTTTGTGGTTGGAGTGAGAAACAGGTTCTTTGGTGTTTTCTGCGAAATTCTTTAGCAGCCCGTTGGTGCTAGTATGGAATTAGGGGATGGATGAAGCGGAGAGCCCCGTTTGGAGTGAGGCTGCAAAGGGCATACCAAGGGAAGTGTTCTGCTGTGCCAAGACTCATGCTGCGCACGCTTTGTGGTTGGAGTGAGAAAAAGGTTCCCTGGTGTTTTCTGCGAAACGCTTCAGCAGCCTCTTGGTGCTAGTATGGAGTTAGGGGATGGATGAAGCGTAGAGCCCCGTTTGGAGTGAGGCTGCAAAGGGTATGCCAAGGGAAGTGTTCTGCTGTGCCAAGACTCGTGCTGCGCACGCTTTGTGGTTGGAGTGAGAAACAGGTTCCTTGGTGTTTTCGGCGAAACACTTGAGCAGCCCGTTGGTGCTAGTATGGAGTCAGGGAATGGATGAAGCGGAGAGCCCCGTTTGGAGTGAGGCTGCAAAGGGCATGCCAAGGGAAGTGTTCTGCTGTGCCAAGACTCGTGCTGCGCACGCTTTGTGGTTGGAGTGAGAAACAGGTTCCTTGGTGTTTTCTGCGAAACGCTTTAGCAGCCTGTTGGTGCTAGTAGGGAGTCAGGGGATGGATGAAGCGGAGAGCCCCGTTTGGAGTGAGGCTGCAAAGGGCATGCCAAGGGAAGTGTTCTGCTGTGCCAAGACTCGTGCTGCGCACGCTTTGTGGTTGGAGTGAGAAACAGGTTCCTTGGTGTTTTCTGCGAAACGCTTTAGCAGCCTGTTGGTGCTAGTATGGAGTCAGGGGATGGATGAAGCGGAGAGCCCCGTTTGGAGTGAGGCTACAAAGCGCATGCCAAGGGAAGTGTTCTGCTGTGCCAAGACTCGTGCTGCGCACGCTTTGTGGTTGGAGTGAGAAACAGGTTCTCTGGTGTTTTCTGCGAAACGCTTTAGCAGGCCGTTGGTGCTAGTATGGAATTAGGGGATGGATGAAGCGGAGAGCCCCGTTTGGAGTGAGGCTGCAAAGGGCATGCCAAGGGAAGTGTTCTGCTGTGCCAAGACTCGTGCTGCGCACGCTTTGTGGTTGGAGTGAGAAACAGGTTCTTTGGTGTTTTCTGCGAAACGCTTTAGCAGCCCGTTGGTGCCAGTATGGAGTCAGGGGATGGATGAAGCGGAGAGCCCCGTTTGGAGTGAGGCTGCAAAGCGCATGCCAAGGGAAGTGTTCTGCTGTGCCAAGACTCGTGCTGCGCACGCTTTGTGGTTGGAGTGAGAAACAGCTTCCTTGGTGCTTTCTGCGAAACGCTTTAGCAGCCTGTTGGTGCTAGTATGGAGTCAGGGGATGGATGAAGCGGAGAGCCCCGTTTGGAGTGAGGCTACAAAGCGCATGCCAAGGGAAGTGTTCTGCTGTGCCAAGACTCGTGCTGCGCGCGCTTTGTGGTTGGAGTGAGAAACAGGTTCCTTGGTGTTTTCTGCGAAACGCTTTAGCAGCCCTTTGGTGCTAGTATTTAATTAGGGGATGGATGAAGCGGAGAGCCCCGTTTGGAGTGAGGCTGCAAAGGGCATGCCAAGGGAAGTGTTCTGCTGTGCCAAGACTCGTGCTGCACACGCTTTGTGGTTGGAGTGAGAAACAGGTTCTTTGGTGTTTTCTGCGAAACGCTTTAGCAGACTGTTGGTGCTAGTATGGAGTCAGGGGATGGATGAAGCGGAGAGCCCCGTTTGGAGTGAGGCTGCAAAGGACATGCCAAGGGAAGTGTTCTGCTGTGCCAAGACTCGTGCTGCGCACGCTTTGTGGTTGGAGTGAGAAACAGGTTCCTTGGTGTTTTCTGCGAAACGCTTTAGCAGCCTGTTGGTGCTAGTATGGAGTCAGGGGATGGATGAAGCGGAGAGCCCCGTTTGGAGTGAGGCTGCAAAGCGCATGCCAAGGGAAGTGTTCTGCTGTGCCAAGACTCGTGCTGCGCGCGCTTTGTGGTTGGAGTGAGAAACAGGTTCTTTGGTGTTTTCTGCGAAACGCTTTAGCAGCCCTTTGGTGCTAGTATTTAATTAGGGGATGGATGAAGCGGAGAGCCCCGTTTGGAGTGAGGCTGCAAAGGGCATGCCAAGGGAAGTGTTCTGCTGTGCCAAGACTCGTGCTGCACACGCTTTGTGGTTGGAGTGAGAAACAGGTTCTTTGGTGTTTTCTGCGAAACGCTTTAGCAGCCTGTTGGTGCTAGTATGGAGTCAGGGGATGGATGAAGCGGAGAGCCCCGTTTGGAGTGAGGCTGCAAAGGACATGCCAAGGGAAGTGTTCTGCTGTGCCAAGACTCGTGCTGCCCCCGCTTTGTGGTTGGAGTGAGAAACAGGTTCCTTGGTGTTTTCTGCGAAACGCTTTAGCAGCCTGTTGGTGCTAGTATGGAGTCAGGGGATGGATGAAGCGGAGAGCCCCGTTTGGAGTGAGGCTACAAAGCGCATGCCAAGGGAAGTGTTCTGCTGTGCCAAGACTCGTGCTGCGCGCGCTTTGTGGTTGGAGTGAGAAAGAGGTTCTTTGGTGTTTTCTGCGAAACGCTTTAGCAGCCCTTTGGTGCTAGTATTTAATTAGGGGATGGATGAAGCGGAGAGCCCCGTTTGGAGTGAGGCTGCAAAGGGCATGCCAAGGGAAGTGTTCTGCTGTGCCAAGACTCGTGCTGCGCACGCTTTGTGGTTGGAGTGAGAAACAGGTTCTTTGGTGCTTTCTGCGAAACGCTTTAGGAGCCCGTTGGTGCTAGTATGGAGTCAGGGGATGGATGAAGCGGAGAGCCCCGTTTGGAGTGAGGCTGCAAAGGGCATGCCAAGGGAAGTGTTCTGCTGTGCCAAGACTCGTGCTGCGCACGCTTTGTGGTTGGAGTGAGAAACAGGTTCTTTGGTGTTTTCTGCGAAACGCTTTAGCAGCCCGTTGGTGCTAGTATGGAGTCAGGGGATGGATGAAGCGGAGAGCCCCGTTTGGAGTGAGGCTGCAAAGGGTATGCCAAGGGAAGTGTTCTGCTGTGCCAAGACTCGTGCTGCGCACGCTTTGTGGTTGGAGTGAGAAACAGGTTCTTTGGTGTTTTCTGCGAAACGCTTTAGGAGCCTGCTGGTGCTAGTTTGGAGTTAGGGGCTGGATGAAGCGGAGAGCCCCGTTTGGAGTGAGGCTGCAAAGGGCATGCCAAGGGAAGTGTTCTGCTGTGCCAAGACTCGTGCTGCGCACGCTTTGTGGTTGGAGTGAGAAACAGGTTCTTTGGTGTTTTCTGCGAAATGCTTTAGCAGCCCGTTGGTGCCAGTATGGAATTAGGGGATGGATGAAGCGGAGAGCCCCGTTTGGAGTGAGGCTGCAAAGGGCATGCCAAGGGAAGTGTTCTGCTGTGCCAAGACTCGTGCTGCGCACGCTTTGTGGTTGGAGTGAGAAAAAGGTTCCCTGGTGTTTTCTGCGAAACGCTTCAGCAGCCTCTTGGTGCTAGTATGGAGTTAGGGGATGGATGAAGCGTAGAGCCCCGTTTGGAGTGAGGCTGCAAAGGGCATGCCAAGGGAAGTGTTCTGCTGTGCCAAGACTCGTGCTGCGCACGCTTTGTGGTTGGAGTGAGAAACAGGTTCCTTGGTGTTTTCTGCGAAACGCTTTAGCAGCCCGTTGGTGCTAGTATGGAGTCAGGGAATGGATGAAGCGGAGAGCCCCGTTTGGAGTGAGGCTGCAAAGGGCATGCCAAGGGAAGTGTTCTGCTGTGCCAAGACTCGTGCTGCGCACGCTTTGTGGTTGGAGTGAGAAACAGGTTCCTTGGTGTTTTCTGCGAAACGCTTTAGCAGGCCGTTGGTGCTAGTATGGAGTCAGGGAATGGATGAAGCGGAGAGCCCCGTTTGGAGTGAGGCTGCAAAGGGCATGCCAAGGGAAGTGTTCTGCTGTGCCAAGACTCGTGCTGCGCACGCTTTGTGGTTGGAGTGAGAAACAGGTTCTTTGGTGTTTTCTGCGAAACGCTTTAGGAGCCTTTTGGTGCTAGTATGGAGTTAGGGGCTGGATGAAGCGGAGAGCCCTGTTTGGAGTGAGGCTGCAAAGGTCATGCCAAGGGAAGTGTTCTGCTGTGCCAAGACTCGTGCTGCGCACGCTTTGTGGTTGGAGTGAGAAACAGGTTCTTTGGTGTTTTCTGCGAAATGCTTTAGCAGCCCGTTGGTGGCAGTATGGAATTAGGGGATGGATGAAGCGGAGAGCCCCGTTTGGAGTGAGGCTGCAAAGGGCATGCCAAGGGAAGTGTTCTGCTGTGCCAAGACTCGTGCTGCGCACGCTTTTTGGTTGGAGTGAGAAAAAGGTTCCCTGGTGTTTTCTGCGAAACGCTTCAGCAGCCTCTTGGTGCTAGTATGGAGTTAGGGGATGGATGAAGCGTAGAGCCCCGTTTGGAGTGAGGCTGCAAAGGGCATGCCAAGGGAAGTGTTCTGCTGTGCCAAGACTCGTGCTGCGCACGCTTTGTGGTTGGAGTGAGAAACAGGTTCCTTGGTGTTTTCTGCGAAACACATGAGCAGCCCGTTGGTGCTAGTATGGAGTCAGGGAATGGATGAAGCGGAGAGCCCCGTTTGGAGTGAGGCTGCAAAGGGCATGCCAAGGGAAGTGTTCTGCTGTGCCAAGACTCGTGCTGCGCACGCTTTGTGCTTGGAGTGAGAAACAGGTTCCTTGGTGTTTTCTGCGAAACGCTTTAGCAGCGCGTTGGTGCTAGTATGGAGTCAGGGGATGGATGAAGCGGAGAGCCCCGTTTGGAGTGAGGCTGCAAAGAGCATGCCAAGGGAAGTGTTCTGCTGTGCCAAGACTCGTGCTGCGCACGCTTTGTGGTTGGAGTGAGAAACAGGTTCTTTGGTGTTTTCTGCGAAACGCTTTAGCAGCCCGTTGGTGCTAGTATGGAGTCAGGGGATGGATGAAGCGGAGAGCCCCGTTTGGAGTGAGGCTGCAAAGCGCTTGCCAAAGGAAGTGTTCTGCTGTGCCAAGACTCGTGCTGCACACGCTTTGTGCTTGGAGTGAGAAACAGGTTCCTTGGTGTTTTCTGCGAAACGCTTTAGCAGCCCGTTGGTGCTAGTATGGAGTCAGGGGATGGATGAAGCGGAGAGCCCCGTTTGGAGTGAGGCTGCAAAGGGCATGCCAAGGGAAGTGTTCTGCTATGCCAAGACTCGTGCTGCACACGCTTTGTGGTTGGAGTGAGAAACAGGTTCCTTGGTGTTTTCTGCGAAACGCTTTAGCAGCGCGTTGGTGCTAGTATGGAGTCAGGGGATGGATGAAGCGGAGAGCCCCGTTTGGAGTGAGGCTGCAAAGGGCATGCCAAGGGAAGTGTTCTGCTGTGCCAAGACTCGTGCTGCGCACACTTTGTGGTTGGAGTGAGAAACAGGTTCCTTGGTGTTTTCTGCGAAACGCTTTAGCAGCCCGTTGGTGCTAGTATGGAGTCAGGGGATGGATGAAGCGGAGAGCCCCGTTTGGAGTGAGGCTGCAAAGGGCATGCCAAGGGAAGTGTTCTGCTGTGCCAAGACTCGTGCTGTGCACGCTTTGTGGTTGGAGTGAGAAACAGGTTCTTTGGTTTTTTCTGCGAAACGCTTTAGGAGCCTGCTGGTGCTAGTTTGGAGTTAGGGGCTGGATGAAGCGGAGAGCCCCGTTTGGAGTGAGGCTGCAAAGGGCATGCCAAGGGAAGTGTTCTGCTGTGCCAAGACTCGTGCTGCGCACGCTTTGTGGTTGGAGTGAGAAACAGGTTCTTTGGTGTTTTCTGCGAAATGCTTTAGCAGCCCGTTGGTGCCAGTATGGAATTAGGGGATGGATGAAGCGGAGAGCCCCGTTTGGAGTGAGGCTGCAAAGGGCATGCCAAGGGAAGTGTTCTGCTGTGCCAAGACTCGTGCTGCGCACGCTTTGTGGTTGGAGTGAGAAAAAGGTTCCCTGGTGTTTTCTGCGAAACGCTTCAGCAGCCTCTTGGTGCTAGTATGGAGTTAGGGGATGGATGAAGCGTAGAGCCCCGTTTGGAGTGAGGCTGCAAAGGGCATGCCAAGGGAAGTGTTCTGCTGTGCCAAGACTCGTGCTGCGCACGCTTTGTGGTTGGAGTGAGAAACAGGTTCCTTGGTGTTTTCTGCGAAACGCTTTAGCAGCCCGTTGGTGCTAGTATGGAGTCAGGGAATGGATGAAGCGGAGAGCCCCGTTTGGAGTGAGGCTGCAAAGGGCATGCCAAGGGAAGTGTTCTGCTGTGCCAAGACTCGTGCTGTGCACGCTTTGTGGTTGGAGTGAGAAACAGGTTCCTTGGTGTTTTCTGCGAAACGCTTTAGCAGGCCGTTGGTGCTAGTATGGAGTCAGGGAATGGATGAAGCGGAGAGCCCCGTTTGGAGTGAGGCTGCAAAGGGCATGCCAAGGGAAGTGTTCTGCTGTGCCAAGACTCGTGCTGCGCACGCTTTGTGGTTGGAGTGAGAAACAGGTTCTTTGGTGTTTTCTGCGAAACGCTTTAGGAGCCTTTTGGTGCTAGTATGGAGTTAGGGGCTGGATGAAGCGGAGAGCCCTGTTTGGAGTGAGGCTGCAAAGGTCATGCCAAGGGAAGTGTTCTGCTGTGCCAAGACTCGTGCTGCGCACGCTTTGTGGTTGGAGTGAGAAACAGGTTCTTTGGTGTTTTCTGCGAAATGCTTTAGCAGCCCGTTGGTGGCAGTATGGAATTAGGGGATGGATGAAGCGGAGAGCCCCATTTGGAGTGAGGCTGCAAAGGGCATGCCAAGGGAAGTGTTCTGCTGTGCCAAGACTCGTGCTGCGCACGCTTTTTGGTTGGAGTGAGAAAAAGGTTCCCTGGTGTTTTCTGCGAAACGCTTCAGCAGCCTCTTGGTGCTAGTATGGAGTTAGGGGATGGATGAAGCGTAGAGCCCCGTTTGGAGTGAGGCTGCAAAGGGCATGCCAAGGGAAGTGTTCTGCTGTGCCAAGACTCGTGCTGCGCACGCTTTGTGGTTGGAGTGAGAAACAGGTTCCTTGGTGTTTTCTGCGAAACACATGAGCAGCCCGTTGGTGCTAGTATGGAGTCAGGGAATGGATGAAGCGGAGAGCCCCGTTTGGAGTGAGGCTGCAAAGGGCATGCCAAGGGAAGTGTTCTGCTGTGCCAAGACTCGTGCTGCGCACGCTTTGTGCTTGGAGTGAGAAACAGGTTCCTTGGTGTTTTCTGCGAAACGCTTTAGCAGCGCGTTGGTGCTAGTATGGAGTCAGGGGATGGATGAAGCGGAGAGCCCCGTTTGGAGTGAGGCTGCAAAGAGCATGCCAAGGGAAGTGTTCTGCTGTGCCAAGACTCGTGCTGCGCACGCTTTGTGGTTGGAGTGAGAAACAGGTTCTTTGGTGTTTTCTGCGAAACGCTTTAGCAGCCCGTTGGTGCTAGTATGGAGTCAGGGGATGGATGAAGCGGAGAGCCCCGTTTGGAGTGAGGCTGCAAAGCGCTTGCCAAAGGAAGTGTTCTGCTGTGCCAAGACTCGTGCTGCACACGCTTTGTGCTTGGAGTGAGAAACAGGTTCCTTGGTGTTTTCTGCGAAACGCTTTAGCAGCCCGTTGGTGCTAGTATGGAGTCAGGGGATGGATGAAGCGGAGAGCCCCGTTTGGAGTGAGGCTGCAAAGGGCATGCCAAGGGAAGTGTTCTGCTATGCCAAGACTCGTGCTGCACACGCTTTGTGGTTGGAGTGAGAAACAGGTTCCTTGGTGTTTTCTGCGAAACGCTTTAGCAGGCCGTTGGTGCTAGTATGGAGTCAGGGGATGGATGAAGCGGAGAGCCCCGTTTGGAGTGAGGCTGCAAAGGGCATGCCAAGGGAAGTGTTCTGCTGTGCCAAGACTCGTGCTGCGCACACTTTGTGGTTGGAGTGAGAAACAGGTTCCTTGGTGTTTTCTGCGAAACGCTTTAGCAGCCCGTTGGTGCTAGTATGGAGTCAGGGGATGGATGAAGCGGAGAGCCCCGTTTGGAGTGAGGCTGCAAAGGGCATGCCAAGGGAAGTGTTCTGCTGTGCCAAGACTCGTGCTGTGCACGCTTTGTGTTTGGAGTGAGAAACAGGTTCTTTGGTGTTTTCGGCGAAACGCTTTAGCAGCCCGTTGGTGCTAGTATGGAGTCAGGGGATGGATGAAGCGGAGAGCCCCGTTTGGAGTGAGGCTGCAAAGCGCATGCCAAGGGAAGTGTTCTGCTGTGCCAAGACTCGTGCTGCACACGCTTTGTGGTTGGAGTGAGAAACAGGTTATCTGGTGTTTTCTGCGAAACGCTTTAGCAGCCTGTTGGTGCTAGTATGGAGTCAGGGGATGGATGAAGCGGAGAGCCCCGTTTGGAGTGAGGCTGCAAAGGACATGCCAAGGGAAGTGTTCTGCTGTGCCAAGACTCGTGCTGCGCACGCTTTGTGGTTGGAGTGAGAAACAGGTTCTTTGGTGTTTTCTGCGAAACGCTTTAGCAGCCTGTTGGTGCTAGTATGGAGTCAGGGGATGGATGAAGCGGAGAGCCTCGTTTGGAGTGAGGCTACAAAGCGCATGCCAAGGGAAGTGTTCTGCTGTGCCAAGACTCGTGCTGCGCACGCTTTGTGGTTGGAGTGAGAAACAGGTTCTTTGGTGTTTTCTGCGAAACGCTTTAGCAGCCTGTTGGTGCTAGTATGGAGTTAGGGGATGGATGAAGCGGAGAGCCCCGTTTGGAGTGAGGCTGCAAAGCGCATGCCAAGGGAAGTGTTCTGCTGTGCCAAGACTCGTGCTGCGCACGCTTTGTGGTTGGAGTGAGAAACAGGTTCCTTGGTGTTTTCTGCGAAACGCTTTAGCAGGCCGTTGGTGCTAGTATGGAGTCAGGGGATGGATGAAGCGGAGAGCCCCGTTTGGAGTGAGGCTGCAAAGGGCATGCCAAGGGAAGTGTTCTGCTGTGCCAAGACTCGTGCTGCGCACGCTTTGTGGTTGGAGTGAGAAACAGGTTCTTTGGTGTTTTCTGCGAAACGCTTTAGCAGCCGGTTGGTGCTAGTATGGAGTCAGGGGATGGATGAAGCGGAGAGCCCCGTTTGGAGTGAGGCTACAAAGCGCATGCCAAGGGAAGTGTTCTGCTGTGCCAAGACTCGTGCTGCGCACGCTTTGTGGTTGGAGTGAGAAACAGGTTCTTTGGTGTTTTCTGCGAAACGCTTTAGCAGGCCGTTGGTGCTAGTATGGAATTAGGGGATGGATGAAGCGGAGAGCCCCGTTTGGAGTGAGGCTGCAAAGGGCATGCCAAGGGAAGTGTTCTGCTGTGCCAAGACTCGTGCTGCGCACGCTTTGTGGTTGGAGTGAGAAACAGGTTCTTTGGTGTTTTCTGCGAAATGCTTTAGCAGCCCGTTGGTTCTAGTATGGAGTCAGGGGATGGATGAAGCGGAGAGCCCCGTTTGGAGTGAGGCTGCAAAGCGCATGCCAAGGGAAGTGTTCTGCTGTGCCAAGACTCGTGCTGCGCACGCTTTTTGGTTGGAGTGAGAAACAGGTTCCTTGGTGTTTTCTACGAAACGCTTTAGCAGCCTGTTGGTGCTAGTATGGAGTCAGGGGATGGATGAAGCGGAGAGCCCCGTTTGGAGTGAGGCTGCAAAGGGCATGCCAGGGGAAGTGTTCTGCTGTGCCAAGACTCGTGCTGCGCACGCTTTGTGGTTGGAGTGAGAAACAGGTTCTTTGGTGTTTTCTGCGAAACGCTTTAGCAGCCCGTTGGTGCTAGTATGGAATTAGGGGATGGAGGAAGCGGAGAGCCCCGTTTGGAGTGAGGCTGCAAAGGGCATGCCAAGGGAAGTGTTCTGCTGTGCCAAGACTCGTGCTGTGCACGCTTTGTGGTTGGAGTGAGAAACAGGTTCTTTGGTGTTTTCGGCGAAACGCTTCAGCAGGCCGTTGGTGCTAGTATGGAGTCAGGGGATGGATGAAGCGGAGAGGCCCGTTTGGAGTGAGGCTTCAAAGGGCATGCCAAGGGAAGTGTTCTGCTGTGCCAAGACTCGTGCTGCGCACGCTTTGTGGTTGGAGTGAGAAGCAGGTTCCTTGGTGTTTTCTGCGAAACGCTTTAGCAGCCTGTTGGTGCTAGTATGGAGTTAGGGGATGGATGAAGCGGAGAGCCCCGTTTGGAGTGAGGCTGCAAAGCGCATGCCAAGGGAAGTGTTCTGCTGTGCCAAGACTCGTGCTGCACACACTTTGTGGTTGGAGTGAGAAACAGGTTCCTTGGTGTTTTCTGCGAAACGCTTTAGCAGCCCGTTGGTGCTAGTATGGAGTCAGGGGATGGATGAAGCGGAGAGCCCCGTTTGGAGTGAGGCTGCAAAGGGCATGCCAGGGGAAGTGTTCTGCTGTGCCAAGACTCGTGCTGCGCACGCTTTGTGGTTGGAGTGAGAAACAGGTTCTTTGGTGTTTTCTGCGAAACGCTTTAGCAGCCCGTTGGTGCTAGTATGGAATTAGGGGATGGATGAAGCGGAGAGCCCCGTTTGGAGTGAGGCTGCAAAGGGCATGCCAAGGGAAGTGTTCTGCTGTGCCAAGACTCGTGCTGTGCACGCTTTGTGGTTGGAGTGAGAAACAGGTTCTTTGGTGTTTTCGGCGAAACGCTTCAGCAGGCCGTTGGTGCTAGTATGGAGTCAGGGGATGGATGAAGGGGAGAGCCCCGTTTGGAGTGAGGCTGCAAAGGGCATGCCAAGGGAAGTGTTCTGCTGTGCCAAGACTCGTGCTGCGCACGCTTTGTGGTTGGAGTGAGAAACAGGTTCTTTGGTGTTTTCGGCGAAACGCTTTAGCAGCCTGTTGGTGCTAGTATGGAGTTAGGGGATGGATGAAGCGGAGAGCCCCGTTTGGAGTGAGGCTGCAAAGCGCATGCCAAGGGAAGTGTTCTGCTGTGCCAAGACTCGTGCTGCGCACGCTTTGTGGTTGGAGTGAGAAACAGGTTCCTTGGTGTTTTCTGCGAAACGCTTTAGCAGCCCGTTGGTGCTAGTATGGAGTCAGGGGATGGATGAAGCGGAGAGCCCCGTTTGGAGTGAGGCTGCAAAGGGCATGCCAAGGGAAGTGTTCTGCTGTGCCAAGACTCGTGCTGCACACGCTTTGTGGTTGGAGTGAGAAACAGGTTCTCTGGTGTTTTCTGCGAAACGCTTTAGCAGCCTGTTGGTGCTAGTATGGAGTCAGGGGATGGATGAAGCGGAGAGCCCCGTTTGGAGTGAGGCTGCAAAGGACATGCCAAGGGAAGTGTTCTGCTGTGCCAAGACTCGTGCTGCGCACGCTTTGTGGTTGGAGTGAGAAACAGGTTCCTTGGTGTTTTCTGCGAAACGCTTTAGCAGCCTGTTGGTGCTAGTATGGAGTCAGGGGATGGATGAAGCGGAGAGCCCCGTTTGGAGTGAGGCTACAAAGCGCATGCCAAGGGAAGTGTTCTGCTGTGCCAAGACTCGTGCTGCGCACGCTTTGTGGTTGGAGTGAGAAACAGGTTCTTTGGTGTTTTCTGCGAAACGCTTTAGCAGCCTGTTGGTGCTAGTATGGAGTTAGGGGATGGATGAAGCGGAGAGCCCCGTTTGGAGTGAGGCTGCAAAGCGCATGCCAAGGGAAGTGTTCTGCTGTGCCAAGACTCGTGCTGCGCACGCTTTGTGGTTGGAGTGAGAAACAGGGTCCTTGGTGTTTTCTGCGAAACGCTTTAGCAGCCCGTTGGTGCTAGTATGGAGTCAGGGGATGGATGAAGTGGAGAGCCCCGTTTGGAGTGAGGCTGCAAAGGGCATGCCAAGGGAAGTGTTCTGCTGTGCCAAGACTCGTGCTGCGCACGCTTTGTGGTTGGAGTGAGAAACAGGTTATTTGGTGTTTTCTGCGAAACGCTTTAGCAGCCGGTTGGTGCTAGTATGGAGTCAGGGGATGGATGAAGCGGAGAGCCCCGTTTGGAGTGAGGCTACAAAGCGCATGCCAAGGGAAGTGTTCTGCTGTGCCAAGACTCGTGCTGCGCACGCTTTGTGGTTGGAGTGAGAAACAGGTTTTTTGGTGTTTTCTGCGAAACGCTTTAGCAGGCCGTTGGTGCTAGTATGGAATTAGGGGATGGATGAAGCGGAGAGCCCCGTTTGGAGTGAGGCTGCAAAGGGCATGCCAAGGGAAGTGTTCTGCTGTGCCAAGACTCGTGCTGCGCACGCTTTGTGGTTGGAGTGAGAAACAGGTTCTTTGGTGTTTTCTGCGAAATGCTTTAGCAGCCCGTTGGTTCTAGTATGGAGTCAGGGGATGGATGAAGCGGAGAGCCCCGTTTGGAGTGAGGCTGCAAAGCGCATGCCAAGGGAAGTGTTCTGCTGTGCCAAGACTCGTGCTGCGCACGCTTTGTGGTTGGAGTGAGAAACAGGGTCCTTGGTGTTTTCTGCGAAACGCTTTAGCAGCCCGTTGGTGCTAGTATGGAGTCAGGGGATGGATGAAGTGGAGAGCCCCGTTTGGAGTGAGGCTGCAAAGGGCATGCCAAGGGAAGTGTTCTGCTGTGCCAAGACTCGTGCTGCGCACGCTTTGTGGTTGGAGTGAGAAACAGGTTATTTGGTGTTTTCTGCGAAACGCTTTAGCAGCCGGTTGGTGCTAGTATGGAGTCAGGGGATGGATGAAGCGGAGAGCCCCGTTTGGAGTGAGGCTACAAAGCGCATGCCAAGGGAAGTGTTCTGCTGTGCCAAGACTCGTGCTGCGCACGCTTTGTGGTTGGAGTGAGAAACAGGTTTTTTGGTGTTTTCTGCGAAACGCTTTAGCAGGCCGTTGGTGCTAGTATGGAATTAGGGGATGGATGAAGCGGAGAGCCCCGTTTGGAGTGAGGCTGCAAAGGGCATGCCAAGGGAAGTGTTCTGCTGTGCCAAGACTCGTGCTGCGCACGCTTTGTGGTTGGAGTGAGAAACAGGTTCTTTGGTGTTTTCTGCGAAATGCTTTAGCAGCGCGTTGGTGCTAGTATGGAGTCAGGGGATGGATGAAGCGGAGAGCCCCGTTTGGAGTGAGGCTGCAAAGCGCATGCCAAGGGAAGTGTTCTGCTGTGCCAAGACTCGTGCTGCGCACGCTTTTTGGTTGGAGTGAGAAACAGGTTCCTTGGTGTTTTCTGCGAAACGCTTTAGCAGCCTGTTGGTGCTAGTATGGAGTCAGGGGATGGATGAAGCGGAGAGCCCCGTTTGGAGTGAGGCTGCAAAGGGCATGCCAGGGGAAGTGTTCTGCTGTGCCAAGACTCGTGCTGCGCACGCTTTGTGGTTGGAGTGAGAAACAGGTTCCTTGGTGCTTTCTGCGAAACGCTTTAGCAGCCCGTTGGTGCTAGTATGGAGTCAGGGGATGGATGAAGTGGAGAGCCCCGTTTGGAGTGAGGCTGCAAAGGGCATGCCAAGGGAAGTGTTCTGCTGTGCCAAGACTCGTGCTGCGCACGCTTTGTGGTTGGAGTGAGAAACAGGTTATTTGGTGTTTTCTGCGAAACGCTTTAGCAGCCGGTTGGTGCTAGTATGGAGTCAGGGGATGGATGAAGCGGAGAGCCCCGTTTGGAGTGAGGCTACAAAGCGCATGCCAAGGGAAGTGTTCTGCTGTGCCAAGACTCGTGCTGCGCACGCTTTGTGGTTGGAGTGAGAAACAGGTTTTTTGGTGTTTTCTGCGAAACGCTTTAGCAGGCCGTTGGTGCTAGTATGGAATTAGGGGATGGATGAAGCGGAGAGCCCCGTTTGGAGTGAGGCTGCAAAGGGCATGCCAAGGGAAGTGTTCTGCTGTGCCAAGACTCGTGCTGCGCACGCTTTGTGGTTGGAGTGAGAAACAGGTTCTTTGGTGTTTTCTGCGAAATGCTTTAGCAGCCCGTTGGTTCTAGTATGGAGTCAGGGGATGGATGAAGCGGAGAGCCCCGTTTGGAGTGAGGCTGCAAAGCGCATGCCAAGGGAAGTGTTCTGCTGTGCCAAGACTCGTGCTGCGCACGCTTTGTGGTTGGAGTGAGAAACAGGGTCCTTGGTGTTTTCTGCGAAACGCTTTAGCAGCCCGTTGGTGCTAGTATGGAGTCAGGGGATGGATGAAGTGGAGAGCCCCGTTTGGAGTGAGGCTGCAAAGGGCATGCCAAGGGAAGTGTTCTGCTGTGCCAAGACTCGTGCTGCGCACGCTTTGTGGTTGGAGTGAGAAACAGGTTATTTGGTGTTTTCTGCGAAACGCTTTAGCAGCCGGTTGGTGCTAGTATGGAGTCAGGGGATGGATGAAGCGGAGAGCCCCGTTTGGAGTGAGGCTACAAAGCGCATGCCAAGGGAAGTGTTCTGCTGTGCCAAGACTCGTGCTGCGCACGCTTTGTGGTTGGAGTGAGAAACAGGTTTTTTGGTGTTTTCTGCGAAACGCTTTAGCAGGCCGTTGGTGCTAGTATGGAATTAGGGGATGGATGAAGCGGAGAGCCCCGTTTGGAGTGAGGCTGCAAAGGGCATGCCAAGGGAAGTGTTCTGCTGTGCCAAGACTCGTGCTGCGCACGCTTTGTGGTTGGAGTGAGAAACAGGTTCTTTGGTGTTTTCTGCGAAATGCTTTAGCAGCCCGTTGGTTCTAGTATGGAGTCAGGGGATGGATGAAGCGGAGAGCCCCGTTTGGAGTGAGGCTGCAAAGCGCATGCCAAGGGAAGTGTTCTGCTGTGCCAAGACTCGTGCTGCGCACGCTTTTTGGTTGGAGTGAGAAACAGGTTCCTTGGTGTTTTCTGCGAAACGCTTTAGCAGCCTGTTGGTGCTAGTATGGAGTCAGGGGATGGATGAAGCGGAGAGCCCCGTTTGGAGTGAGGCTGCAAAGGGCATGCCAGGGGAAGTGTTCTGCTGTGCCAAGACTCGTGCTGCGCACGCTTTGTGGTTGGAGTGAGAAACAGGTTCCTTGGTGCTTTCTGCGAAACGCTTTAGCAGCGCGTTGGTGCTAGTATGGAGTCAGGGGATGGATGAAGCGGAGAGCCCCGTTTGGAGTGAGGCTGCAAAGGGCATGCCAAGGGAAGTGTTCTGCTGTGCCAAGACTCGTGCTGCGCACGCTTTGTGGTTGGAGTGAGAAACAGGTTCTTTGGTGTTTTCTGCGAAACGCTTTAGCAGCGCGTTGGTGCTAGTATGGAGTCAGGGGATGGATGAAGCGGAGAGCCCCGTTTGGAGTGAGGCTGCAAAGGGTATGCCAAGGGAAGTGTTCTGCTGTGCCAAGACTCGTGCTGCGCACGCTTTGTGGTTGGAGTGAGAAACAGGTTCTTTGGTGTTTTCGGCGAAACGCTTTAGCAGGCCGTTGGTGCTAGTATGGAATTAGGGGATGGATGAAGCGGAGAGCCCCGTTTGGAGTGAGGCTGCAAAGGGCATGCCAAGGGAAGTGTTCTGCTGTGCCAAGACTCGTGCTGCGCACGCTTTGTGGTTGGAGTGAGAAACAGGTTCTTTGGTGTTTTCTGCGAAATGCTTTAGCAGCCCGTTGGTTCTAGTATGGAGTCAGGGGATGGATGAAGCGGAGAGCCCCGTTTGGAGTGAGGCTGCAAAGCGCATGCCAAGGGAAGTGTTCTGCTGTGCCAAGACTCGTGCTGCGCACGCTTTGTGGTTGGAGTGAGAAACAGGTTCCTTGGTGTTTTCTGCGAAACGCTTTAGCAGCCTGTTGGTGCTAGTATGGAGTCAGGGGATGGATGAAGCGGAGAGCCCCGTTTGGAGTGAGGCTGCAAAGGGCATGCCAGGGGAAGTGTTCTGCTGTGCCAAGACTCGTGCTGCGCACGCTTTGTGGTTGGAGTGAGAAACAGGTTCCTTGGTGCTTTCTGCGAAACGCTTTAGGAGCCCGTTGGTGCTAGTATGGAGTCAGGGGATGGATGAAGCGGAGAGCCCCGTTTGGAGTGAGGCTGCAAAGGGCATGCCAAGGGAAGTGTTCTGCTGTGCCAAGACTCGTGCTGCGCACGCTTTGTGGTTGGAGTGAGAAACAGGTTCTTTGGTGTTTTCTGCGAAACGCTTTAGCAGCGCGTTGGTGCTAGTATGGAGTCAGGGGATGGATGAAGCGGAGAGCCCCGTTTGGAGTGAGGCTGCAAAGGGTATGCCAAGGGAAGTGTTCTGCTGTGCCAAGACTCGTGCTGCGCACGCTTTGTGGTTGGAGTGAGAAACAGGTTCTTTGGTGTTTTCGGCGAAACGCTTTAGCAGCCCGTTGGTGCTAGTATGGAGTCAGGGGATGGATGAAGCGGAGAGCCCCGTTTGGAGTGAGGCTGCAAAGCGCATGCCAAGGGAAGTGTTCTGCTGTGCCAAGACTCGTGCTGCACACGCTTTGTGGTTGGAGTGAGAAACAGGTTCCTTGGTGTTTTCTGCGAAACGCTTTAGCAGCCCGTTGGTGCTAGTATGGAGTCAGGGGATGGATGAAGCGGAGAGCCCCGTTTGGAGTGAGGCTGCAAAGGGCATGCCAAGGGAAGTGTTCTGCTGTGCCAAGACTCGTGCTGCACACGCTTTGTGGTTGGAGTGAGAAACAGGTTCTCTGGTGTTTTCTGCGAAACGCTTTAGCAGCCTGTTGGTGCTAGTATGGAGTCAGGGGATGGATGAAGCGGAGAGCCCCGTTTGGAGTGAGGCTGCAAAGGACATGCCAAGGGAAGTGTTCTGCTGTGCCAAGACTCGTGCTGCGCACGCTTTGTGGTTGGAGTGAGAAACAGGTTCCTTGGTGTTTTCTGCGAAACGCTTTAGCAGCCTGTTGGTGCTAGTATGGAGTCAGGGGATGGATGAAGCGGAGAGCCCCGTTTGGAGTGAGGCTACAAAGCGCATGCCAAGGGAAGTGTTCTGCTGTGCCAAGACTCGTGCTGCGCACGCTTTGTGTTTGGAGTGAGAAACATATTCCTTGGTGTTTTCTGCGAAACGCTTTAGCAGCGCGTTGGTGCTAGTATGGAGTCAGGGGATGGATGAAGCGGAGAGCCCCGTTTGGAGTGAGGCTGCAAAGGGCATGCCAAGGGAAGTGTTCTGCTGTGCCAAGACTCGTGCTGCGCACGCTTTGTGGTTGGAGTGAGAAACAGGTTCTTTGGTGTTTTCTGCGAAACGCTTTAGCAGCCGGTTGGTGCTAGTATGGAGTCAGGGGATGGATGAAGCGGAGAGCCCCGTTTGGAGTGAGGCTACAAAGCGCATGCCAAGGGAAGTGTTCTGCTGTGCCAAGACTCGTGCTGCGCACGCTTTGTGGTTGGAGTGAGAAACAGGTTCTTTGGTGTTTTCTGCGAAACGCTTTAGCAGGCCGTTGGTGCTAGTATGGAATTAGGGGATGGATGAAGCGGAGAGCCCCGTTTGGAGTGAGGCTGCAAAGGGCATGCCAAGGGAAGTGTTCTGCTGTGCCAAGACTTGTGTTGCGCACGCTTTGTGGTTGGAGTGAGAAACAGGTTCTTTGGTGTTTTCTGCGAAATGCTTTAGCAGCCCATTGGTTCTAGTATGGAGTCAGGGGATGGATGAAGCGGAGAGCCCCGTTTGGAGTGAGGCTGCAAAGGGCATGCCAAGGGAAGTGTTCTGCTGTGCCAAGACTCGTGCTGCGCACGCTTTGTGGTTGGAGTGAGAAACAGGTTCTTTGGTGTTTTCTGCGAAACGCTTTAGCAGCGCGTTGGTGCTAGTATGGAGTCAGGGGATGGATGAAGCGGAGAGCCCCGTTTGGAGTGAGGCTGCAAAGGGTATGCCAAGGGAAGTGTTCTGCTGTGCCAAGACTCGTGCTGCGCACGCTTTGTGGTTGGAGTGAGAAACAGGTTCTTTGGTGTTTTCGGCGAAACGCTTTAGCAGCCCGTTGGTGCTAGTATGGAGTCAGGGGATGGATGAAGCGGAGAGCCCCGTTTGGAGTGAGGCTGCAAAGCGCATGCCAAGGGAAGTGTTCTGCTGTGCCAAGACTCGTGCTGTGCACGCTTTGTGGTTGGAGTGAGAAACAGGTTCCTTGGTGTTTTCTGCGAAACGCTTTAGCAGCCCGTTGGTGCTAGTATGGAGTCAGGGGATGGATGAAGCGGAGAGCCCCGTTTGGAGTGAGGCTGCAAAGGGCATGCCAAGGGAAGTGTTCTGCTGTGCCAAGACTCGTGCTGCACACGCTTTGTGGTTGGAGTGAGAAACAGGTTCTCTGGTGTTTTCTGCGAAACGCTTTAGCAGCCTGTTGGTGCTAGTATGGAGTCAGGGGATGGATGAAGCGGAGAGCCCCGTTTGGAGTGAGGCTGCAAAGGACATGCCAAGGGAAGTGTTCTGCTGTGCCAAGACTCGTGCTGCGCACGCTTTGTGGTTGGAGTGAGAAACAGGTTCCTTGGTGTTTTCTGCGAAACGCTTTAGCAGCCTGTTGGTGCTAGTATGGAGTCAGGGGATGGATGAAGCGGAGAGCCCCGTTTGGAGTGAGGCTACAAAGCGCATGCCAAGGGAAGTGTTCTGCTGTGCCAAGACTCGTGCTGCGCACGCTTTGTGGTTGGAGTGAGAAACAGGTTCTTTGGTGTTTTCGGCGAAACGCTTCAGCAGGCCGTTGGTGCTAGTATGGAGTCAGGGGATGGATGAAGCGGAGAGGCCCGTTTGGAGTGAGGCTTCAAAGGGCATGCCAAGGGAAGTGTTCTGCTGTGCCAAGACTCGTGCTGCGCACGCTTTGTGGTTGGAGTGAGAAGCAGGTTCCTTGGTGTTTTCTGCGAAACGCTTTAGCAGCCTGTTGGTGCTAGTATGGAGTTAGGGGATGGATGAAGCGGAGAGCCCCGTTTGGAGTGAGGCTGCAAAGCGCATGCCAAGGGAAGTGTTCTGCTGTGCCAAGGACTCGTGCCGCACACACTTTGTGGTTGGAGTGAGAAACAGGTTCCTTGGTGTTTTCTGCGAAACGCTTTAGCAGCCCGTTGGTGCTAGTATGGAGTCAGGGGATGGATGAAGCGGAGAGCCCCGTTTGGAGTGAGGCTGCAAAGGGCATGCCAAGGGAAGTGTTCTGCTGTGCCAAGACTCGTGCTGCACACGCTTTGTGGTTGGAGTGAGAAACAGGTTCCTTGGTGTTTTCTGCGAAACGCTTTAGCAGCGCGTTGGTGCTAGTATGGAGTCAGGGGATGGATGAAGCGGAGAGCCCCGTTTGGAGTGAGGCTGCAAAGGGCATGCCAGGGGAAGTGTTCTGCTGTGCCAAGACTCGTGCTGCGCACGCTTTGTGGTTGGAGTGAGAAACAGGTTATTTGGTGTTTTCTGCGAAACGCTTTAGCAGCCCGTTGGTGCTAGTATGGAATTAGGGGATGGAGGAAGCGGAGAGCCCCGTTTGGAGTGAGGCTGCAAAGGGCATGCCAAGGGAAGTGTTCTGCTGTGCCAAGACTCGTGCTGTGCACGCTTTGTGGTTGGAGTGAGAAACAGGTTCTTTGGTGTTTTCGGCGAAACGCTTCAGCAGGCCGTTGGTGCTAGTATGGAGTCAGGGGATGGATGAAGCGGAGAGCCCCGTTTGGAGTGAGGCTGCAAAGGGCATGCCAAGGGAAGTGTTCTGCTGTGCCAAGACTCGTGCTGCGCACGCTTTGTGGTTGGAGTGAGAAACAGGTTCCTTGGTGTTTTCTGCGAAACGCTTTAGCAGCCTGTTGGTGCTAGTATGGAGTTAGGGGATGGATGAAGCGGAGAGCCCCGTTTGGAGTGAGGCTGCAAAGCGCATGCCAAGGGAAGTGTTCTGCTGTGCCAAGACTCGTGCTGCGCACGCTTTGTGGTTGGAGTGAGAAACAGGTTCCTTGGTGTTTTCTGCGAAACGCTTTAGCAGCCCGTTGGTGCTAGTATGGAGTCAGGGGATGGATGAAGCGGAGAGCCCCGTTTGGAGTGAGGCTGCAAAGGGCATGCCAAGGGAAGTGTTCTGCTGTGCCAAGACTCGTGCTGCACACGCTTTGTGGTTGGAGTGAGAAACAGGTTCTCTGGTGTTTTCTGCGAAACGCTTTAGCAGCCTGTTGGTGCTAGTATGGAGTCAGGGGATGGATGAAGCGGAGAGCCCCGTTTGGAGTGAGGCTGCAAAGGACATGCCAAGGGAAGTGTTCTGCTGTGCCAAGACTCGTGCTGCGCACGCTTTGTGGTTGGAGTGAGAAACAGGTTCCTTGGTGTTTTCTGCGAAACGCTTTAGCAGCCTGTTGGTGCTAGTATGGAGTCAGGGGATGGATGAAGCGGAGAGCCCCGTTTGGAGTGAGGCTACAAAGCGCATGCCAAGGGAAGTGTTCTGCTGTGCCAAGACTCGTGCTGCGCACGCTTTGTGGTTGGAGTGAGAAACAGGTTCTTTGGTGTTTTCTGCGAAACGCTTTAGCAGCCTGTTGGTGCTAGTATGGAGTTAGGGGATGGATGAAGCGGAGAGCCCCGTTTGGAGTGAGGCTGCAAAGGGCATGCCAAGGGAAGTGTTCTGCTGTGCCAAGACTCGTGCTGCGCACGCTTTGTGGTTGGAGTGAGAAACAGGTTCCTTGGTGTTTTCTGCGAAACGCTTTAGCAGCCTGTTGGTGCTAGTATGGAGTCAGGGGATGGATGAAGCGGAGAGCCCCGTTTGGAGTGAGGCTACAAAGCGCATGCCAAGGGAAGTGTTCTGCTGTGCCAAGACTCGTGCTGCGCGCGCTTTGTGGTTGGAGTGAGAAACAGGTTCTTTGGTGTTTTCTGCGAAACGCTTTAGCAGCCCTTTGGTGCTAGTATGGAGTCAGGGAATGGATGAAGCGGAGAGCCCCGTTTGGAGTGAGGCTGCAAAGGGCATGCCAAGGGAAGTGTTCTGCTGTGCCAAGACTCGTGCTGCGCACGCTTTGTGGTTGGAGTGAGAAACAGGTTCCTTGGTGTTTTCTGCGAAACGCTTTAGCAGCCTGTTGGTGCTAGTATGGAGTTAGGGGATGGATGAAGCGGAGAGCCCCGTTTGGAGTGAGGCTGCAAAGCGCATGCCAAGGGAAGTGTTCTGCTGTGCCAAGACTCGTGCTGCGCACGCTTTGTGGTTGGAGTGAGAAACAGGTTCTTTGGTGTTTTCTGCGAAACGCTTTAGCAGCCCTTTGGTGCTAGTATTTAATTAGGGGATGGATGAAGCGGAGAGCCCCGTTTGGAGTGAGGCTACAAAGCGCATGCCAAGGGAAGTGTTCTGCTGTGCAAGACTCGTGCTGCGCACGCTTTGTGGTTGGAGTGAGAAACAGGTTCGTTGGTGTTTTCTGCGAAACGCTTTAGCAGCCCGTTGGTTCTAGTATGGAGTCAGGGGATGGATGAAGCGGAGAGCCCCGTTTGGAGTGAGGCTGCAAAGGGCATGCCAAGGGAAGTGTTCTGCTGTGCAAGACTCGTGCTGCGCACGCTTTGTGGTTGGAGTGAGAAACAGGTTCGTTGGTGTTTTCTGCGAAACGCTTTAGCAGCCTGTTGGTGCTAGTATGGAGTTAGGGGATGGATGAAGCGGAGAGCCCCGTTTGGAGTGAGGCTGCAAAGGGCATGCCAAGGTAAGTGTTCTGCTGTGCCAAGACTCGTGCTGCGCACGCTTTGTGGTTGGAGTGAGAAACAGGTTCCTTGGTGTTTTCTGCGAAACACTTGAGCAGCCCGTTGGTGCTAGTATTTAATTAGGGAATGGATGAAGCGGAGAGCCCCGTTTGGAGTGAGGCTGCAAAGGGCATGCCAAGGGAAGTGTTCTGCTGTGCCAAGACTCGTGCTGCGCACGCTTTGTGGTTGGAGTGAGAAACAGGTTCTTTGGTGTTTTCTGCGAAACGCTTTAGCAGCCTGTTGGTGCTAGTATGGAGTTAGGGGATGGATGAAGCGGAGAGCCCCGTTTGGAGTGAGGCTGCAAAGCGCATGCCAAGGGAAGTGTTCTGCTGTGCCAAGACTCGTGCTGCGCATGCTTTGTGGTTGGAGTGAGAAACAGGTTCCTGGGTGTTTTCTGCGAAACGCTTTAGCAGCCCGTTGGTTCTAGTATGGAGTCAGGGGATGGATGAAGCGGAGAGCCCCGTTTGGAGTGAGGCTGCAAAGGGCATGCCAAGGGAAGTGTTCTGCTGTGCCAAGACTCGTGCTGCGCATGCTTTGTGGTTGGAGTGAGAAACAGGTTCTTTGGTGTTTTCTGCGAAACGCTTTAGCAGCGCGTTGGTGCTAGTATAGAATTAGCGGATGGATGAAGCGGAGAGCCCCGTTTGGAGTGAGGCTGCAAAGGGCATGCCAAGGGAAGTGTTCTGCTGTGCCAAGACTCGTGCTGCGCACGCTTTGTGGTTGGAGTGAGAAACAGGTTCTTTGGTGTTTTCTGCGAAACGCTTTAGCAGCCTGTTGGTGCTAGTATGGAGTCAGGGGATGGATGAAGCGGAGAGCCCCGTTTGGAGTGAGGCTACAAAGCGCATGCCAAGGGAAGTGTTCTGCTGTGCCAAGACTCGTGCTGCGCACGCTTTGTGGTTGGAGTGAGAAACAGGTTCTTTGGTGTTTTCTGCGAAACGCTTTAGCAGCGCGTTGGTGCTAGTATAGAATTAGCGGATGGATGAAGCGGAGAGCCCCGTTTGGAGTGAGGCTGCAAAGGGCATGCCAAGGGAAGTGTTCTGCTGTGCCAAGACTCGTGCTGCGCACGCTTTGTGGTTGGAGTGAGAAACAGGTTCCTTGGTGTTTTCTGCGAAACGCTTTAGCAGCCTGTTGGGGCTAGTATGGAGTCAGGGGATGGATGAAGCGGAGAGCCCCGTTTGGAGTGAGGCTACAAAGCGCATGCCAAGAGAAGAGTTCTGCTGTGCCAAGACTCGTGCTGCGCACGCTTTGTGGTTGGAGTGAGAAACAGGTTCCTTGGTGTTTTCTGCGAAACGCTTTAGCAGCCTGTTGGGGCTAGTATGGAGTCAGGGGATGGATGAAGCGGAGAGCCCCGTTTGGAGTGAGGCTACAAAGCGCATGCCAAGGGAAGTGTTCTGCTGTGCCAAGACTCGTGCTGCGCGCGCTTTGTGGTTGGAGTGAGAAACAGGTTCTTTGGTGTTTTCTGCGAAATGCTTTAGCAGCGCGTTGGTGCTAGTATGGAATTAGGGGATGGATGAAGCGGAGAGCCCCGTTTGGAGTGAGGCTGCAAAGGGCATGCCAAGGGAAGTGTTCTGCTGTGCCAAGACTCGTGCTGCGCACGCTTTGTGGTTGGAGTGAGAAACAGGTTCTTTGGTGTTTTCTGCGAAACGCTTTAGCAGCCCGTTGGTGCTAGTATGGAGTCAGGGGATGGATGAAGCAGAGAGCCCCGTTTGGAGTGAGGCTGCAAAGGGCATGCCAGGGGAAGTGTTCTGCTGTGCCAAGACTCGTGCTGCGCACGCTTTGTGGTTGGAGTGAGAAACAGGTTCTTTGGTGTTTTCTGCGAAACGCTTTAGCAGCCCGTTGGTGCTAGTATGGAGTCAGGGGATGGATGAAGCGGAGAGCCCCGTTTGGAGTGAGGCTGCAAAGCGCATGCCAAGGGAAGTGTTCTGCTGTGCCAAGACTCGTGCTGCGCACGCTTTGTGGTTGGAGTGAGAAACAGGTTCTTTGGTGTTTTCTGCGAAACGCTTTAGCAGCGCGTTGGTGCTAGTATGGAATTAGGGGATGGATGAAGCGGAGAGCCCCGTTTGGAGTGAGGCTGCAAAGGGCATGCCAAGGGAAGTGTTCTGCTGTGCCAAGACTCGTGCTGCGCACGCTTTGTGGTTGGAGTGAGAAACAGGTTCCTTGGTGCTTTCTGCGAAACGCTTCAGCAGCCTCTTGGTGCTAGTATGGAGTTAGGGGATGGATGAAGCGTAGAGCCCCGTTTGGAGTGAGGCTGCAAAGGGCATGCCAAGGGAAGTGTTCTGCTGTGCCAAGACTCGTGCTGTGCACGCTTTGTGGTTGGAGTGAGAAACAGGTTCCTTGGTGTTTTCTGCGAAACACTTGAGCAGCCCGTTGGTTCTAGTATGGAGTCAGGGAATGGATGAAGCGGAGAGCCCCGTTTGGAGTGAGGCTGCAAAGGGCATGCCAAGGGAAGTGTTCTGCTGTGCCAAGACTCGTGCTGCGCACGCTTTGTGGTTGGAGTGAGAAACAGGTTCCTTGGTGTTTTCTGCGAAACGCTTTAGCAGCCTGTTGGTGCTAGTATGGAATTAGGGGATGGAGGAAGCGGAGAGCCCCGTTTGGAGTGAGGCTGCAAAGGGCATGCCAAGGGAAGTGTTCTGCTGTGCCAAGACTCGTGCTGCGCACGCTTTGTGGTTGGAGTGAGAAACAGGTTTCTTGGTGTTTTCTGCGAAACGCTTTAGCAGCCTGTTGGTGCTAGTATGGAGTCAGGGGATGGATGAAGCGGAGAGCCCCGTTTGGAGTGAGGCTGCAAAGGTCATGCCAGGGGAAGTGTTCTGCTGTGCCAAGACTCGTGCTGCGTACGCTTTGTGGTTGGAGTGAGAAACAGGTTCTTTGGTGTTTTCTGCGAAACGCTTTAGCAGCCCGTTGGTGCTAGTATGGAGTCAGGGGATGGAGGAAGCGGAGAGCCCCGTTTGGAGTGAGGCTGCAAAGGGCATGCCAAGGGAAGTGTTCTGCTGTGCCAAGACTCGTGCTGCGCACGCTTTGTGGTTGGAGTGAGAAACAGGTTCTTTGGTGTTTTCTGCGAAACACTTGAGCAGCCCGTTGGTGCTAGTATGGAGTCAGGGGATGGATGAAGCGGAGAGCCCCGTTTGGAGTGAGGCTGCAAAGGGCATGCCAAGGGAAGTGTTCTGCTGTGCCAAGACTCGTGCTGCGCACGCTTTGTGCTTGGAGTGAGAAACAGGTTCCTTGGTGTTTTCTGCGAAACGCTTTAGCAGCCTGTTGGTGCTAGTATGGAGTCAGGGGATGGATGAAGCGGAGAGCCCCGTTTGGAGTGAGGCTGCAAAGGGCATGCCAAGGGAAGTGTTCTGCTGTGCCAAGACTCGTGCTGCGCACGCTTTGTGGTTGGAGTGAGAAACAGGTTCGTTGGTGTTTTCTGCGAAACGCTTTAGCAGCCTGTTGGTGCTAGTATGGAGTCAGGGGATGGATGAAGCGGAGAGCCCCGTTTGGAGTGAGGCTACAAAGCGCATGCCAAGGGAAGTGTCCTGCTGTGCCAAGACTCGTGCTGCGCACGCTTTGTGGTTGGAGTGAGAAACAGGTTCTTTGGTGTTTTCTGCGAAACGCTTTAGCAGGCCGTTGGTGCTAGTATGGAATTAGGGGATGGAGGAAGCGGAGAGCCCCGTTTGGAGTGAGGCTGCAAAGGGCATGCCAAGGGAAGTGTTCTGCTGTGCCAAGACTCGTGCTGCGCACGCTTTGTGGTTGGAGTGAGAAACAGGTTCTTTGGTGTTTTCTGCGAAACGCTTTAGCAGCCCGTTGGTTCTAGTATGGAGTCAGGGGATGGATGAAGCGGAGAGCCCCGTTTGGAGTGAGGCTGCAAAGCGCATGCCAAGGGAAGTGTTCTGCTGTGCCAAGACTCGTGCTGCGTACGCTTTGTGGTTGGAGTGAGAAACAGGTTCTTTGGTGTTTTCTGCGAAACGCTTTAGCAGCCTGTTGGTGCTAGTATGGAGTCAGGGGATGGATGAAGCGGAGAGCCCCGTTTGGAGTGAGGCTGCAAAGCGCATGCCAAGGGAAGTGTTCTGCTGTGCCAAGACTCGTGCTGCGCACGCTTTGTGGTTGGAGTGAGAAACAGGTTCCTTGGTGTTTTCTGCGAAACGCTTTAGCAGCCTGTTGGTGCTAGTATGGAGTTAGGGGATGGATGAAGCGGAGAGCCCCGTTTGGAGTGAGGCTGCAAAGCGCATGCCAAGGGAAGTGTTCTGCTGTGCCAAGACTCGTGCTGCGCACGCTTTGTGGTTGGAGTGAGAAACAGGTTCCTTGGTGTTTTCTGCGAAACGCTTTAGCAGCCCGTTGGTGCTAGTATGGAGTCAGGGGATGGATGAAGCGGAGAGCCCCGTTTGGAGTGAGGCTGCAAAGGGCATGCCAAGGGAAGTGTTCTGCTGTGCCAAGACTCGTGCTGCACACGCTTTGTGGTTGGAGTGAGAAACAGGTTCTCTGGTGTTTTCTGCGAAACGCTTTAGCAGCCTGTTGGTGCTAGTATGGAGTCAGGGGATGGATGAAGCGGAGAGCCCCGTTTGGAGTGAGGCTGCAAAGGACATGCCAAGGGAAGTGTTCTGCTGTGCCAAGACTCGTGCTGCGCACGCTTTGTGGTTGGAGTGAGAAACAGGTTCCTTGGTGTTTTCTGCGAAACGCTTTAGCAGCCTGTTGGTGCTAGTATGGAGTCAGGGGATGGATGAAGCGGAGAGCCCCGTTTGGAGTGAGGCTACAAAGCGCATGCCAAGGGAAGTGTTCTGCTGTGCCAAGACTCGTGCTGCGCACGCTTTGTGGTTGGAGTGAGAAACAGGTTCTTTGGTGTTTTCTGCGAAACGCTTTAGCAGCCTGTTGGTGCTAGTATGGAGTTAGGGGATGGATGAAGCGGAGAGCCCCGTTTGGAGTGAGGCTGCAAAGGGCATGCCAAGGGAAGTGTTCTGCTGTGCCAAGACTCGTGCTGCGCACGCTTTGTGGTTGGAGTGAGAAACAGGTTCCTTGGTGTTTTCTGCGAAACGCTTTAGCAGCCTGTTGGTGCTAGTATGGAGTCAGGGGATGGATGAAGCGGAGAGCCCCGTTTGGAGTGAGGCTACAAAGCGCATGCCAAGGGAAGTGTTCTGCTGTGCCAAGACTCGTGCTGCGCGCGCTTTGTGGTTGGAGTGAGAAACAGGTTCTTTGGTGTTTTCTGCGAAACGCTTTAGCAGCCCTTTGGTGCTAGTATGGAGTCAGGGAATGGATGAAGCGGAGAGCCCCGTTTGGAGTGAGGCTGCAAAGGGCATGCCAAGGGAAGTGTTCTGCTGTGCCAAGACTCGTGCTGCGCACGCTTTGTGGTTGGAGTGAGAAACAGGTTCCTTGGTGTTTTCTGCGAAACGCTTTAGCAGCCTGTTGGTGCTAGTATGGAGTTAGGGGATGGATGAAGCGGAGAGCCCCGTTTGGAGTGAGGCTGCAAAGCGCATGCCAAGGGAAGTGTTCTGCTGTGCCAAGACTCGTGCTGCGCACGCTTTGTGGTTGGAGTGAGAAACAGGTTCTTTGGTGTTTTCTGCGAAACGCTTTAGCAGCCCTTTGGTGCTAGTATTTAATTAGGGGATGGATGAAGCGGAGAGCCCCGTTTGGAGTGAGGCTACAAAGCGCATGCCAAGGGAAGTGTTCTGCTGTGCAAGACTCGTGCTGCGCACGCTTTGTGGTTGGAGTGAGAAACAGGTTCGTTGGTGTTTTCTGCGAAACGCTTTAGCAGCCCGTTGGTTCTAGTATGGAGTCAGGGGATGGATGAAGCGGAGAGCCCCGTTTGGAGTGAGGCTGCAAAGGGCATGCCAAGGGAAGTGTTCTGCTGTGCAAGACTCGTGCTGCACACGCTTTGTGGTTGGAGTGAGAAACAGGTTCGTTGGTGTTTTCTGCGAAACGCTTTAGCAGCCTGTTGGTGCTAGTATGGAGTTAGGGGATGGATGAAGCGGAGAGCCCCGTTTGGAGTGAGGCTGCAAAGGGCATGCCAAGGTAAGTGTTCTGCTGTGCCAAGACTCGTGCTGCGCACGCTTTGTGGTTGGAGTGAGAAACAGGTTCCTTGGTGTTTTCTGCGAAACACTTGAGCAGCCCGTTGGTGCTAGTATTTAATTAGGGAATGGATGAAGCGGAGAGCCCCGTTTGGAGTGAGGCTGCAAAGGGCATGCCAAGGGAAGTGTTCTGCTGTGCCAAGACTCGTGCTGCGCACGCTTTGTGGTTGGAGTGAGAAACAGGTTCTTTGGTGTTTTCTGCGAAACGCTTTAGGAGCCTGTTGGTGCTAGTATGGAGTTAGGGGATGGATGAAGCGTAGAGCCCCGTTTGGAGTGAGGCTGCAAAGGGCATGCCAAGGGAAGTGTTCTGCTGTGCCAAGACTCGTGCTGCGCACGCTTTGTGGTTGGAGTGAGAAACAGGTTCCTTGGTGTTTTCTGCGAAACACTTTAGCAGCCCGTTGGTGCTAGTATGGAGTCAGGGGATGGATGAAGCGGAGAGCCCCGTTTGGAGTGAGGCTGCAAAGGGCATGCCAAGGGAAGTGTTCTGCTGTGCCAAGACTCGTGCTGCGCACGCTTTGTGGTTGGAGTGAGAAACAGGTTCGTTGGTGTTTTCTGCGAAACGCTTTAGCAGCCTGTTGGTGCTAGTATGGAGTTAGGGGATGGATGAAGCGGAGAGCCCCGTTTGGAGTGAGGCTGCAAAGCGCATGCCAAGGGAAGTGTTCTGCTGTGCCAAGACTCGTGCTGCGCATGCTTTGTGGTTGGAGTGAGAAACAGGTTCCTGGGTGTTTTCTGCGAAACGCTTTAGCAGCCCGTTGGTTCTAGTATGGAGTCAGGGGATGGATGAAGCGGAGAGCCCCGTTTGGAGTGAGGCTGCAAAGGGCATGCCAAGGGAAGTGTTCTGCTGTGCCAAGACTCGTGCTGCGCATGCTTTGTGGTTGGAGTGAGAAACAGGTTCTTTGGTGTTTTCTGCGAAACGCTTTAGCAGCGCGTTGGTGCTAGTATAGAATTAGCGGATGGATGAAGCGGAGAGCCCCGTTTGGAGTGAGGCTGCAAAGGGCATGCCAAGGGAAGTGTTCTGCTGTGCCAAGACTCGTGCTGCGCACGCTTTGTGGTTGGAGTGAGAAACAGGTTCTTTGGTGTTTTCTGCGAAACGCTTTAGCAGCCTGTTGGTGCTAGTATGGAGTCAGGGGATGGATGAAGCGGAGAGCCCCGTTTGGAGTGAGGCTACAAAGCGCATGCCAAGGGAAGTGTTCTGCTGTGCCAAGACTCGTGCTGCGCACGCTTTGTGGTTGGAGTGAGAAACAGGTTCTTTGGTGTTTTCTGCGAAACGCTTTAGCAGCGCGTTGGTGCTAGTATAGAATTAGCGGATGGATGAAGCGGAGAGCCCCGTTTGGAGTGAGGCTGCAAAGGGCATGCCAAGGGAAGTGTTCTGCTGTGCCAAGACTCGTGCTGCGCACGCTTTGTGGTTGGAGTGAGAAACAGGTTCCTTGGTGTTTTCTGCGAAACGCTTTAGCAGCCTGTTGGGGCTAGTATGGAGTCAGGGGATGGATGAAGCGGAGAGCCCCGTTTGGAGTGAGGCTACAAAGCGCATGCCAAGAGAAGAGTTCTGCTGTGCCAAGACTCGTGCTGCGCACGCTTTGTGGTTGGAGTGAGAAACAGGTTCCTTGGTGTTTTCTGCGAAACGCTTTAGCAGCCTGTTGGGGCTAGTATGGAGTCAGGGGATGGATGAAGCGGAGAGCCCCGTTTGGAGTGAGGCTACAAAGCGCATGCCAAGGGAAGTGTTCTGCTGTGCCAAGACTCGTGCTGCGCGCGCTTTGTGGTTGGAGTGAGAAACAGGTTCTTTGGTGTTTTCTGCGAAATGCTTTAGCAGCGCGTTGGTGCTAGTATGGAATTAGGGGATGGATGAAGCGGAGAGCCCCGTTTGGAGTGAGGCTGCAAAGGGCATGCCAAGGGAAGTGTTCTGCTGTGCCAAGACTCGTGCTGCGCACGCTTTGTGGTTGGAGTGAGAAACAGGTTCTTTGGTGTTTTCTGCGAAACGCTTTAGCAGCCCGTTGGTGCTAGTATGGAGTCAGGGGATGGATGAAGCAGAGAGCCCCGTTTGGAGTGAGGCTGCAAAGGGCATGCCAGGGGAAGTGTTCTGCTGTGCCAAGACTCGTGCTGCGCACGCTTTGTGGTTGGAGTGAGAAACAGGTTCTTTGGTGTTTTCTGCGAAACGCTTTAGCAGCCCGTTGGTGCTAGTATGGAGTCAGGGGATGGATGAAGCGGAGAGCCCCGTTTGGAGTGAGGCTGCAAAGCGCATGCCAAGGGAAGTGTTCTGCTGTGCCAAGACTCGTGCTGCGCACGCTTTGTGGTTGGAGTGAGAAACAGGTTCTTTGGTGTTTTCTGCGAAACGCTTTAGCAGCGCGTTGGTGCTAGTATGGAATTAGGGGATGGATGAAGCGGAGAGCCCCGTTTGGAGTGAGGCTGCAAAGGGCATGCCAAGGGAAGTGTTCTGCTGTGCCAAGACTCGTGCTGCGCACGCTTTGTGGTTGGAGTGAGAAACAGGTTCCTTGGTGCTTTCTGCGAAACGCTTCAGCAGCCTCTTGGTGCTAGTATGGAGTTAGGGGATGGATGAAGCGTAGAGCCCCGTTTGGAGTGAGGCTGCAAAGGGCATGCCAAGGGAAGTGTTCTGCTGTGCCAAGACTCGTGCTGTGCACGCTTTGTGGTTGGAGTGAGAAACAGGTTCCTTGGTGTTTTCTGCGAAACACTTGAGCAGCCCGTTGGTTCTAGTATGGAGTCAGGGAATGGATGAAGCGGAGAGCCCCGTTTGGAGTGAGGCTGCAAAGGGCATGCCAAGGGAAGTGTTCTGCTGTGCCAAGACTCGTGCTGCGCACGCTTTGTGGTTGGAGTGAGAAACAGGTTCCTTGGTGTTTTCTGCGAAACGCTTTAGCAGCCTGTTGGTGCTAGTATGGAATTAGGGGATGGAGGAAGCGGAGAGCCCCGTTTGGAGTGAGGCTGCAAAGGGCATGCCAAGGGAAGTGTTCTGCTGTGCCAAGACTCGTGCTGCGCACGCTTTGTGGTTGGAGTGAGAAACAGGTTTCTTGGTGTTTTCTGCGAAACGCTTTAGCAGCCTGTTGGTGCTAGTATGGAGTCAGGGGATGGATGAAGCGGAGAGCCCCGTTTGGAGTGAGGCTGCAAAGGTCATGCCAGGGGAAGTGTTCTGCTGTGCCAAGACTCGTGCTGCGTACGCTTTGTGGTTGGAGTGAGAAACAGGTTCTTTGGTGTTTTCTGCGAAACGCTTTAGCAGCCCGTTGGTGCTAGTATGGAGTCAGGGGATGGAGGAAGCGGAGAGCCCCGTTTGGAGTGAGGCTGCAAAGGGCATGCCAAGGGAAGTGTTCTGCTGTGCCAAGACTCGTGCTGCGCACGCTTTGTGGTTGGAGTGAGAAACAGGTTCTTTGGTGTTTTCTGCGAAACACTTGAGCAGCCCGTTGGTGCTAGTATGGAGTCAGGGGATGGATGAAGCGGAGAGCCCCGTTTGGAGTGAGGCTGCAAAGGGCATGCCAAGGGAAGTGTTCTGCTGTGCCAAGACTCGTGCTGCGCACGCTTTGTGCTTGGAGTGAGAAACAGGTTCCTTGGTGTTTTCTGCGAAACGCTTTAGCAGCCTGTTGGTGCTAGTATGGAGTCAGGGGATGGATGAAGCGGAGAGCCCCGTTTGGAGTGAGGCTGCAAAGGGCATGCCAAGGGAAGTGTTCTGCTGTGCCAAGACTCGTGCTGCGCACGCTTTGTGGTTGGAGTGAGAAACAGGTTCGTTGGTGTTTTCTGCGAAACGCTTTAGCAGCCTGTTGGTGCTAGTATGGAGTCAGGGGATGGATGAAGCGGAGAGCCCCGTTTGGAGTGAGGCTACAAAGCGCATGCCAAGGGAAGTGTCCTGCTGTGCCAAGACTCGTGCTGCGCACGCTTTGTGGTTGGAGTGAGAAACAGGTTCTTTGGTGTTTTCTGCGAAACGCTTTAGCAGGCCGTTGGTGCTAGTATGGAATTAGGGGATGGAGGAAGCGGAGAGCCCCGTTTGGAGTGAGGCTGCAAAGGGCATGCCAAGGGAAGTGTTCTGCTGTGCCAAGACTCGTGCTGCGCACGCTTTGTGGTTGGAGTGAGAAACAGGTTCTTTGGTGTTTTCTGCGAAACGCTTTAGCAGCCCGTTGGTTCTAGTATGGAGTCAGGGGATGGATGAAGCGGAGAGCCCCGTTTGGAGTGAGGCTGCAAAGCGCATGCCAAGGGAAGTGTTCTGCTGTGCCAAGACTCGTGCTGCGTACGCTTTGTGGTTGGAGTGAGAAACAGGTTCTTTGGTGTTTTCTGCGAAACGCTTTAGCAGCCTGTTGGTGCTAGTATGGAGTCAGGGGATGGATGAAGCGGAGAGCCCCGTTTGGAGTGAGGCTGCAAAGGGCATGCCAAAGGAAGTGTTCTGCTGTGCCAAGACTCGTGCTGCGCACGCTTTGTGCTTGGAGTGAGAAACAGGTTTCTTGGGTGTTTTCTGCGAAACGCTTTAGCAGCCCGTTGGTGCTAGTATGGAGTCAGGGGATGGATGAAGCAGAGAGCCCCGTTTGGAGTGAGGCTGCAAAGGGCATGCCAAAGGAAGTGTTTTGCTGTGCCAAGACTCGTGCTGCGCACGCTTTGTGCTTGGAGTGAGAAACAGGTTCCTTGGTGTTTTCTGCGAAACGCTTTAGCAGCCCGTTGGTGCTAGTATGGAGTCAGGGGCTGGATGAAGCGGAGAGCCCCGTTTGGAGTGAGGCTGCAAAGGGCATGCCAAAGGAAGTGTTCTGCTGTGCCAAGACTCGTGCTGCGCACGCTTTGTGCTTGGAGTGAGAAACAGGTTCCTTGGTGTTTTCTGCGAAACGCTTTAGCAGCCCGTTGGTGCTAGTATGGAGTCAGGGGATGGATGAAGCGGAGAGCCCCGTTTGGAGTGAGGCTGCAAAGGGCATGCCAAAGGAAGTGTTCTGCTGTGCCAAGACTCGTGCTGCGCACACTTTGTGCTTGGAGTGAGAAACAGGTTCCTTGGTGTTTTCTGCGAAACGCTTTAGCAGCCCGTTGGTGCTAGTATGGAGTCAGGGGATGGATGAAGCGGAGAGCCCCGTTTGGAGTGAGGCTGCAAAGGGCATGCCAAAGGAAGTGTTTTGCTGTGCCAAGACTCGTGCTGCGCACGCTTTGTGCTTGGAGTGAGAAACAGGTTCCTTGGTGTTTTCTGCGAAAGGCTTTAGCAGCCCGTTGGTGCTAGTATGGAGTCAGGGGATGGATGAAGCGGAGAGCCCCGTTTGGAGTGAGGCTGCAAAGGGCATGCCAAAGGAAGTGTTTTGCTGTGCCAAGACTCGTGCTGCGCATGCTTTGTGCTTGGAGTGAGAAACAGGTTCCTTGGTGTTTTCTGCGAAGCGCTTTAGCAGCCCGTTGGTGCTAGTATGGAGTCAGGGGATGGATGAAGCGGAGAGCCCCGTTTGGAGTGAGGCTGCAAAGGTCATGCCAAGGGAAGTGTTCTGCTGTGCCAAGACTCGTGCTGCGCACGCTTTGTGGTTGGAGTGAGAAACAGGTTCCTTGGTGTTTTCTGCGAAACGCTTTAGCAGCCCGTTGGTGCTAGTATGGAGTCAGGGGCTGGATGAAGCGGAGAGCCCCGTTTGGAGTGAGGCTGCAAAGGGCATGCCAAAGGAAGTGTTTTGCTGTGCCAAGACTCGTGCTGCGCACGCTTTGTGCTTGGAGTGAGAAACAGGTTTCTTGGGTGTTTTCTGCGAAACGCTTTAGCAGCCCGTTGGTGCTAGTATGGAGTCAGGGGATGGATGAAGCGGAGAGCCCCGTTTGGAGTGAGGCTGCAAAGGGCATGCCAAAGGAAGTGTTTTGCTGTGCCAAGACTCGTGCTGCGCACGCTTTGTGCTTGGAGTGAGAAACAGGTTCCTTGGTGTTTTCTGCGAAACGCTTTAGCAGCCCGTTGGTGCTAGTATGGAGTCAGGGGATGGATGAAGCGGAGAGCCCCGTTTGGAGTGAGCTGCAAAGGGCATGCCAAAGGAAGTGTTCTGCTGTGCCAAGACTCGTGCTGCGCACGCTTTGTGCTTGGAGTGAGAAACAGGTTCCTTGGTGTTTTCTGCGAAACGCTTTAGCAGCCCGTTGGTGCTAGTATGGAGTCAGGGGATGGATGAAGCGGAGAGCCCCGTTTGGAGTGAGGCTGCAAAGGGCATGCCAAAGGAAGTGTTCTGCTGTGCCAAGACTCGTGCTGCGCACGCTTTGTGCTTGGAGTGAGAAACAGGTTCCTTGGTGTTTTCTGCGAAACGCTTTAGCAGCCCGTTGGTGCTAGTATGGAGTCAGGGGATGGATGAAGCGGAGAGCCCCGTTTGGAGTGAGGCTGCAAAGGGCATGCCAAAGGAAGTGTTTTGCTGTGCCAAGACTCGTGCTGCGCACGCTTTGTGCTTGGAGTGAGAAACAGGTTCCTTGGTGTTTTCTGCAAAACGCTTTAGCAGCCCGTTGGTGCTAGTATGGAGTCAGGGGATGGATGAAGCGGAGAGCCCCGTTTGGAGTGAGGCTGCAAAGGGCATGCCAAAGGAAGTGTTTTGCTGTGCCAAGACTCGTGCTGCGCATGCTTTGTGCTTGGAGTGAGAAACAGGTTCCTTGGTGTTTTCTGCGAAACGCTTTAGCAGCCCGTTGGTGCTAGTATGGAGTCAGGGGATGGATGAAGCGGAGAGCCCCGTTTGGAGTGAGGCTGCAAAGGGCATGCCAAAGGAAGTGTTTTGCTGTGCCAAGACTCGTGCTGCGCACGCTTTGTGGCTTGGAGTGAGAAACAGGTTCCTTGGTGTTTTCTGCGAAACGCTTTAGTAGCCCGTTGGTGCTAGTATGGAGTCAGGGGATGGATGAAGCGGAGAGCCCCGTTTGGAGTGAGGCTGCAAAGGGCATGCCAAAGGAAGTGTTTTGCTGTGCCAAGACTCGTGCTGCGCACGCTTTGTGCTTGGAGTGAGAAACAGGTTCCTTGGTGTTTTCTGCGAAACGCTTAGGCAGCCCGTTGGTGCTAGTATGGAGTCAGGGGATGGATGAAGCGGAGAGCCCCGTTTGGAGTGAGGCTGCAAAGGGCATGCCAAAGGAAGTGTTCTGCTGTGCCAAGACTCGTGCTGCGCACGCTTTGTGCTTGGAGTGAGAAACAGGTTCCTTGGTGTTTTCTGCGAAACGCTTTAGCAGCCCGTTGGTGCTAGTATGGAGTCAGGGGATGGATGAAGCGGAGAGCCCCGTTTGGAGTGAGGCTGCAAAGGGCATGCCAAAGGAAGTGTTCTGCTGTGCCAAGACTCGTGCTGCGCACGCTTTGTGGCTTGGAGTGAGAAACAGGTTCCTTGGTGTTTTCTGCGAAACGCTTTAGCAGCCCGTTGGTGCTAGTATGGAGTCAGGGGATGGATGAAGCGGAGAGCCCCGTTTGGAGTGAGGCTGCAAAGGGCATGCCAAAGGAAGTGTTCTGCTGTGCCAAGACTCGTGCTGCGCACGCTTTGTGCTTGGAGTGAGAAACAGGTTCCTTGGGTGTTTTCTGCGAAACGCTTTAGCAGCCCGTTGGTGCTAGTATGGAGTCAGGGGATGGATGAAGCGGAGAGCCCCGTTTGGAGTGAGGCTGCAAAGGGCATGCCAAAGGAAGTGTTTTGCTGTGCCAAGACTCGTGCTGCGCACGCTTTGTGCTTGGAGTGAGAAACAGGTTCCTTGGTGTTTTCTGCGAAACGCTTTAGCAGCCCGTTGGTGCTAGTATGGAGTCAGGGGATGGATGAAGCGGAGAGCCCCGTTTGGAGTGAGGCTGCAAAGGGCATGCCAAAGGAAGTGTTCTGCTGTGCCAAGACTCGTGCTGCGCACGCTTTGTGCTTGGAGTGAGAAACAGGTTCCTTGGTGTTTTCTGCGAAACGCTTTAGCAGCCCGTTGGTGCTAGTATGGAGTCAGGGGATGGATGAAGCGGAGAGCCCCGTTTGGAGTGAGGCTGCAAAGGGCATGCCAAAGGAAGTGTTTTGCTGTGCCAAGACTCGTGCTGCGCACGCTTTGTGGTTGGAGTGAGAAACAGGTTCCTTGGTGTTTTCTGCGAAACGCTTTAGCAGCCCGTTGGTGCTAGTATGGAGTCAGGGGATGGATGAAGCGGAGAGCCCCGTTTGGAGTGAGGCTGCAAAGGGCATGCCAAAGGAAGTGTTTTGCTGTGCCAAGACTCGTGCTGCGCACGCTTTGTGCTTGGAGTGAGAAACAGGTTCCTTGGTGTTTTCTGCGAAACGCTTTAGCAGCCCGTTGGTGCTAGTATGGAGTCAGGGGATGGATGAAGCGGAGAGCCCCGTTTGGAGTGAGGCTGCAAAGGTCATGCCAAGGGAAGTGTTTTGCTGTGCCAAGACTCGTGCTGCGCACGCTTTGTGGTTGGAGTGAGAAACAGGTTCCTTGGTGTTTTCTGCGAAACGCTTTAGCAGCCCGTTGGTGCTAGTATGGAGTCAGGGGATGGATGAAGCGGAGAGCCCCGTTTGGAGTGAGGCTGCAAAGGGCATGCCAAAGGAAGTGTTTTGCTGTGCCAAGACTCGTGCTGCGCACGCTTTGTGCTTGGAGTGAGAAACAGGTTCCTTGGTGTTTTCTGCGAAACGCTTTAGGCAGCCCGTTGGTGCTAGTATGGAGTCAGGGGATGGATGAAGCGGAGAGCCCCGTTTGGAGTGAGGCTGCAAAGGGCATGCCAAAGGAAGTGTTTCTGCTGTGCCAAGAGCTCGTGCTGCGCACGCTTTGTGGTTGGAGTGAGAAACAGGTTCCTTGGTGTTTTCTGCGAAACGCTTTAGCAGCCCGTTGGTGCTAGTATGGAGTCAGGGGATGGATGAAGCGGAGAGCCCCGTTTGGAGTGAGGCTGCAAAGGGCATGCCAAAGGAAGTGTTCTGCTGTGCCAAGAGTCGTGCTGCGCACGCTTTGTGGTTGGAGTGAGAAACAGGTTCCTTGGTGTTTTCTGCGAAACGCTTTAGCAGCCCGTTGGTGCTAGTATGGAGTCAGGGGATGGATGAAGCGGAGAGCCCCGTTTGGAGTGAGGCTGCAAAGGGCATGCCAAAGGAAGTGTTTTGCTGTGCCAAGACTCGTGCTGCGCACGCTTTGTGGCTTGGAGTGAGAAACAGGTTCCTTGGTGTTTTCTGCGAAACGCTTTAGCAGCCCGTTGGTGCTAGTATGGAGTCAGGGGATGGATGAAGCGGAGAGCCCCGTTTGGAGTGAGGCTGCAAAGGGCATGCCAAAGGAAGTGTTTTGCTGTGCCAAGACTCGTGCTGCGCACGCTTTGTGCTTGGAGTGAGAAACAGGTTCCTTGGTGTTTTCTGCGAAACGCTTTAGCAGCCCGTTGGTGCTAGTATGGAGTCAGGGGATGGATGAAGCGGAGAGCCCCGTTTGGAGTGAGGCTGCAAAGGGCATGCCAAAGGAAGTGTTCTGCTGTGCCAAGACTCGTGCTGCGCACGCTTTGTGCTTGGAGTGAGAAACAGGTTCCTTGGTGTTTTCTGCGAAACGCTTTAGCAGCCCGTTGGTGCTAGTATGGAGTCAGGGGATGGATGAAGCGGAGAGCCCCGTTTGGAGTGAGGCTGCAAAGGGCATGCCAAAGGAAGTGTTCTGCTGTGCCAAGACTCGTGCTGCGCACGCTTTGTGCTTGGAGTGAGAAACAGGTTCCTTGGTGTTTTCTGCGAAACGCTTTAGCAGCCCGTTGGTGCTAGTATGGAGTCAGGGGATGGATGAAGCGGAGAGCCCCGTTTGGAGTGAGGCTGCAAAGGGCATGCCAAAGGAAGTGTTTTGCTGTGCCAAGACTCGTGCTGCGCACGCTTTGTGCTTGGAGTGAGAAACAGGTTCCTTGGTGTTTTCTGCGAAACGCTTTAGCAGCCCGTTGGTGCTAGTATGGAGTCAGGGGATGGATGAAGCGGAGAGCCCCGTTTGGAGTGAGGCTGCAAAGGGCATGCCAAAGGAAGTGTTTTGCTGTGCCAAGACTCGTGCTGCGCACGCTTTGTGCTTGGAGTGAGAAACAGGTTCCTTGGTGTTTTCTGCGAAACGCTTTAGCAGCCCGTTGGTGCTAGTATGGAGTCAGGGGATGGATGAAGCGGAGAGCCCCGTTTGGAGTGAGGCTGCAAAGGGCATGCCAAAGGAAGTGTTCTGCTGTGCCAAGAGTCGTGCTGCGCACGCTTTGTGCTTGGAGTGAGAAACAGGTTCCTTGGTGTTTTCTGCGAAACGCTTTAGCAGCCCGTTGGTGCTAGTATGGAGTCAGGGGATGGATGAAGCGGAGAGCCCCGTTTGGAGTGAGGCTGCAAAGGGCATGCCAAAGGAAGTGTTTCTGCTGTGCCAAGACTCGTGCTGCGCACGCTTTGTGAAACAGGTTCCTTGGTGTTTTCTGCGAAACGCTTTAGCAGCCCGTTGGTGCTAGTATGGAGTCAGGGGATGGATGAAGCGGAGAGCCCCGTTTGGAGTGAGGCTGCAAAGGGCATGCCAAAGGAAGTGTTTTGCTGTGCCAAGACTCGTGCTGCGCACGCTTTGTGCTTGGAGTGAGAAACAGGTTCCTTGGTGTTTTCTGCGAAACGCTTTAGCAGCCCGTTGGTGCTAGTATGGAGTCAGGGGATGGATGAAGCGGAGAGCCCCGTTTGGAGTGATGCTGCAAAGGGCATGCCAAAGGAAGTGTTCTGCTGTGCCAAGACTCGTGCTGCGCACGCTTTGTGCTTGGAGTGAGAAACAGGTTCCTTGGTGTTTTCTGCGAAACGCTTTAGCAGCCCGTTGGTGCTAGTATGGAGTCAGGGGATGGATGAAGCGGAGAGCCCCGTTTGGAGTGAGGCTGCAAAGGGCATGCCAAAGGAAGTGTTCTGCTGTGCCAAGACTCGTGCTGCGCACGCTTTGTGCTTGGAGTGAGAAACAGGTTCCTTGGTGTTTTCTGCGAAACGCTTTAGCAGCCCGTTGGTGCTAGTATGGAGTCAGGGGATGGATGAAGCGGAGAGCCCCGTTTGGAGTGAGGCTGCAAAGGGCATGCCAAAGGAAGTGTTTTGCTGTGCCAAGACTCGTGCTGCGCACGCTTTGTGCTTGGAGTGAGAAACAGGTTCCTTGGTGTTTTCTGCGAAACGCTTTAGCAGCCCGTTGGTGCTAGTATGGAGTCAGGGGATGGATGAAGCGGAGAGCCCCGTTTGGAGTGAGGCTGCAAAGGGCATGCCAAAGGAAGTGTTTTGCTGTGCCAAGACTCGTGCTGCGCACGCTTTGTGCTTGGAGTGAGAAACAGGTTCCTTGGTGTTTTCTGCGAAACGCTTTAGCAGCCCGTTGGTGCTAGTATGGAGTCAGGGGATGGATGAAGCGGAGAGCCCCGTTTGGAGTGAGGCTGCAAAGGGCATGCCAAAGGAAGTGTTCTGCTGTGCCAAGACTCGTGCTGCGCACGCTTTGTGCTTGGAGTGAGAAACAGGTTTCCTTGGGTGTTTTCTGCGAAACGCTTTAGCAGCCCGTTGGTGCTAGTATGGAGTCAGGGGATGGATGAAGCGGAGAGCCCCGTTTGGAGTGAGGCTGCAAAGGGCATGCCAAAGGAAGTGTTTCTGCTGTGCCAAGACTCGTGCTGCGCACGCTTTGTGCTTGGAGTGAGAAACAGGTTCCTTGGTGTTTTCTGCGAAACGCTTTAGCAGCCCGTTGGTGCTAGTATGGAGTCAGGGGATGGATGAAGCGGAGAGCCCCGTTTGGAGTGAGGCTGCAAAGGGCATGCCAAAGGAAGTGTTCTGCTGTGCCAAGACTCGTGCTGCGCACGCTTTGTGCTTGGAGTGAGAAACAGGTTCCTTGGTGTTTTCTGCGAAACGCTTTAGCAGCCCGTTGGTGCTAGTATGGAGTCAGGGGATGGATGAAGCGGAGAGCCCCGTTTGGAGTGAGGCTGCAAAGGGCATGCCAAAGGAAGTGTTTGCTGTGCCAAGACTCGTGCTGCGCACACTTTGTGCTTGGAGTGAGAAACAGGTTCCTTGGTGTTTTCTGCGAAACGCTTTAGCAGCCCGTTGGTGCTAGTATGGAGTCAGGGGATGGATGAAGCGGAGAGCCCCGTTTGGAGTGAGGCTGCAAAGGGCATGCCAAAGGAAGTGTTTTGCTGTGCCAAGACTCGTGCTGCGCACGCTTTGTGCTTGGAGTGAGAAACAGGTTCCTTGGTGTTTTCTGCGAAACGCTTTAGCAGCCCGTTGGTGCTAGTATGGAGTCAGGGGATGGATGAAGCGGAGAGCCCCGTTTGGAGTGAGGCTGCAAAGGGCATGCCAAAGGAAGTGTTTTGCTGTGCCAAGACTCGTGCTGCGCACGCTTTGTGCTTGGAGTGAGAAACAGGTTCCTTGGTGTTTTCTGCGAAACGCTTTAGCAGCCCGTTGGTGCTAGTATGGAGTCAGGGGATGGATGAAGCGGAGAGCCCCGTTTGGAGTGAGGCTGCAAAGGGCATGCCAAAGGAAGTGTTTTGCTGTGCCAAGACTCGTGTCTGCGCACGCTTTGCTGCTTGGAGTGAGAAACAGGTTCCTTGGTGTTTTCTGCGAAACGCTTTAGCAGCCCGTTGGTGCTAGTATGGAGTCAGGGGATGGATGAAGCGGAGAGCCCCGTTTGGAGTGAGGCTGCAAAGGGCATGCCAAAGGAAGTGTTTTGCTGTGCCAAGACGTGCTGCGCACGCTTTGTGGTTGGAGTGAGAAACAGGTTCCTTGGTGTTTTCTGCGAAACGCTTTAGTAGCCCGTTGGTGCTAGTATGGAGTCAGGGGATGGATGAAGCGGAGAGCCCCGTTTGGAGTGAGGCTGCAAAGGGCATGCCAAAGGAAGTGTTTTGCTGTGCCAAGACTCGTGCTGCGCACGCTTTGTGCTTGGAGTGAGAAACAGGTTCCTTGGTGTTTTCTGCGAAACGCTTAGGCAGCCCAATGGTGCTAGTATGGAGTCAGGGGATGGATGAAGCGGAGAGCCCCGTTTGGAGTGAGGCTGCAAAGGGCATGCCAAAGGAAGTGTTCTGCTGTGCCAAGACTCGTGCTGCGCACGCTTTGTGCTTGGAGTGAGAAACAGGTTCCTTGGTGTTTTCTGCGAAACGCTTTAGCAGCCCGTTGGTGCTAGTATGGAGTCAGGGGCTGGATGAAGCGGAGAGCCCCGTTTGGAGTGAGGCTGCAAAGGGCATGCCAAAGGAAGTGTTCTGCTGTGCCAAGAGTCGTGCTGCGCACGCTTTGTGGTTGGAGTGAGAAACAGGTTCCTTGGTGTTTTCTGCGAAACGCTTTAGCAGCCCGTTGGTGCTAGTATGGAGTCAGGGGATGGATGAAGCGGAGAGCCCCGTTTGGAGTGAGGCTGCAAAGGGCATGCCAAAGGAAGTGTTCTGCTGTGCCAAGACTCGTGCTGCGCACGCTTTGTGCTTGGAGTGAGAAACAGGTTCCTTGGTGTTTTCTGCGAAACGCTTTAGCAGCCCGTTGGTGCTAGTATGGAGTCAGGGGATGGATGAAGCGGAGAGCCCCGTTTGGAGTGAGGCTGCAAAGGGCATGCCAAAGGAAGTGTTCTGCTGTGCCAAGACTCGTGCTGCGCACACTTTGTGCTTGGAGTGAGAAACAGGTTCCTTGGTGTTTTCTGCGAAACGCTTTAGCAGCCCGTTGGTGCTAGTATGGAGTCAGGGGATGGATGAAGCGGAGAGCCCCGTTTGGAGTGAGGCTGCAAAGGGCATGCCAAAGGAAGTGTTTTGCTGTGCCAAGACTCGTGCTGCGCACGCTTTGTGCTTGGAGTGAGAAACAGGTTCCTTGGTGTTTTCTGCGAAACGCTTTAGCAGCCCGTTGGTGCTAGTATGGAGTCAGGGGATGGATGAAGCGGAGAGCCCCGTTTGGAGTGAGGCTGCAAAGGGCATGCCAAAGGAAGTGTTTTGCTGTGCCAAGACTCGTGCTGCGCACGCTTTGTGCTTGGAGTGAGAAACAGGTTCCTTGGTGTTTTCTGCGAAACGCTTTAGCAGCCCGTTGGTGCTAGTATGGAGTCAGGGGATGGATGAAGCGGAGAGCCCCGTTTGGAGTGAGGCTGCAAAGGGCATGCCAAAGGAAGTGTTTTGCTGTGCCAAGACTCGTGCTGCGCACGCTTTGTGCTTGGAGTGAGAAACAGGTTCCTTGGTGTTTTCTGCGAAACGCTTTAGCAGCCCGTTGGTGCTAGTATGGAGTCAGGGGATGGATGAAGCGGAGAGCCCCGTTTGGAGTGAGGCTGCAAAGGGCATGCCAAAGGAAGTGTTTTGCTGTGCCAAGACTCGTGCTGCGCACGCTTTGTGCTTGGAGTGAGAAACAGGTTCCTTGGTGTTTTCTGCGAAACGCTTTAGTAGCCCGTTGGTGCTAGTATGGAGTCAGGGGATGGATGAAGCGGAGAGCCCCGTTTGGAGTGAGGCTGCAAAGGGCATGCCAAAGGAAGTGTTTTGCTGTGCCAAGACTCGTGCTGCGCACGCTTTGTGCTTGGAGTGAGAAACAGGTTCCTTGGTGTTTTCTGCGAAACGCTTAGGCAGCCCAATGGTGCTAGTATGGAGTCAGGGGATGGATGAAGCGGAGAGCCCCGTTTGGAGTGAGGCTGCAAAGGGCATGCCAAAGGAAGTGTTCTGCTGTGCCAAGACTCGTGCTGCGCACGCTTTGTGCTTGGAGTGAGAAACAGGTTCCTTGGTGTTTTCTGCGAAACGCTTTAGCAGCCCGTTGGTGCTAGTATGGAGTCAGGGGCTGGATGAAGCGGAGAGCCCCGTTTGGAGTGAGGCTGCAAAGGGCATGCCAAAGGAAGTGTTCTGCTGTGCCAAGAGTCGTGCTGCGCACGCTTTGTGGTTGGAGTGAGAAACAGGTTCCTTGGTGTTTTCTGCGAAACGCTTTAGCAGCCCGTTGGTGCTAGTATGGAGTCAGGGGATGGATGAAGCGGAGAGCCCCGTTTGGAGTGAGGCTGCAAAGGGCATGCCAAAGGAAGTGTTCTGCTGTGCCAAGACTCGTGCTGCGCACGCTTTGTGCTTGGAGTGAGAAACAGGTTTCTTGGGTGTTTTCTGCGAAACGCTTTAGCAGCCCGTTGGTGCTAGTATGGAGTCAGGGGATGGATGAAGCGGAGAGCCCCGTTTGGAGTGAGGCTGCAAAGGGCATGCCAAAGGAAGTGTTTTGCTGTGCCAAGACTCGTGCTGCGCACGCTTTGTGCTTGGAGTGAGAAACAGGTTCCTTGGTGTTTTCTGCGAAACGCTTTAGCAGCCCGTTGGTGCTAGTATGGAGTCAGGGGATGGATGAAGCGGAGAGCCCCGTTTGGAGTGAGGCTGCAAAGGGCATGCCAAAGGAAGTGTTCTGCTGTGCCAAGACTCGTGCTGCGCACGCTTTGTGCTTGGAGTGAGAAACAGGTTCCTTGGTGTTTTCTGCGAAACGCTTTAGCAGCCCGTTGGTGCTAGTATGGAGTCAGGGGATGGATGAAGCGGAGAGCCCCGTTTGGAGTGAGGCTGCAAAGGGCATGCCAAAGGAAGTGTTCTGCTGTGCCAAGACTCGTGCTGCGCACGCTTTGTGCTTGGAGTGAGAAACAGGTTCCTTGGTGTTTTCTGCGAAACGCTTTAGCAGCCCGTTGGTGCTAGTATGGAGTCAGGGGATGGATGAAGCGGAGAGCCCCGTTTGGAGTGAGGCTGCAAAGGGCATGCCAAAGGAAGTGTTTTGCTGTGCCAAGACTCGTGCTGCGCACGCTTTGTGCTTGGAGTGAGAAACAGGTTCCTTGGTGTTTTCTGCGAAACGCTTTAGCAGCCCGTTGGTGCTAGTATGGAGTCAGGGGATGGATGAAGCGGAGAGCCCCGTTTGGAGTGAGGCTGCAAAGGGCATGCCAAAGGAAGTGTTTTGCTGTGCCAAGACTCGTGCTGCGCACGCTTTGTGCTTGGAGTGAGAAACAGGTTCCTTGGTGTTTTCTGCGAAACGCTTTAGCAGCCCGTTGGTGCTAGTATGGAGTCAGGGGATGGATGAAGCGGAGAGCCCCGTTTGGAGTGAGGCTGCAAAGGGCATGCCAAAGGAAGTGTTTTGCTGTGCCAAGACTCGTGCTGCGCACGCTTTGTGCTTGGAGTGAGAAACAGGTTCCTTGGTGTTTTCTGCGAAACGCTTTAGCAGCCCGTTGGTGCTAGTATGGAGTCAGGGGATGGATGAAGCGGAGAGCCCCGTTTGGAGTGATGCTGCAAAGGGCATGCCAAAGGAAGTGTTCTG